>NW_021316161.1:0-2328 GCF_002162155.2 Triticum dicoccoides | reverse complement strand
GAATATGAGAAAAGTTCTTAGTTTTGTTAACTTAGAGGTTGGAGGAAACACACTCATATTCACGAGTCTCATAATGTTTCTCCTCAAAACATTGGCGTTAGGGTGACCATGAGTGGTCCTCTGTGTGTATGAAGCCTTTGGGCCATATGATGCCTTTGGTCTGGGGTTTGTCTTCTTCCTAGGTGGTGTCATGACGACATTCACATGAAGCTTCTCAAGACAACTTGTGGGCACCCAAATCTTCTTCTGGGGTAGCCCGTTCCTGCAGTTAGTACCAATGTACCTGGCAAACACTTTACCATTCTGATTCTTAAATAGTTTATAATTGGCATCAAAGGATTCATCAATTGCAATTGGGTTAGCGCAAATGAAGCCAAATAAAGCGGATGGGTTGAAGGATCCTTAGCAGCAACCCAGGTGGTTTTGGGGTACTGCTCAGGCATCCAGTATGAACCAACAATATTCATTTTCCTCTCAAACCCAACAGCCTCTTTACTAGGGTTTCGGTTCAGAATCTGTTTCTTGAGGACATCGCACAAAGTTTGATGCCCTTTGAGGCTTTTGTACATGCCAGTCCTCAAGAAATATCTTCAACCTAGCATTCTCATCAGCAATAGTAGTGGCATCCTTAGTAGAGGGGTTAGTTACCACATCAGCAGTTGAAGATATTGCAACATTAGAAGTAGTAGAACATCCAACAACAGAGACAGCATTATCAAGCTCAAGACACTTTAAGCATGGTGGAACAAATTCTACCTGAGCGGAACTGATCTGTTGGGCAAGTAGTGAATCTTTCTCTTTTTGAAGATCTTCATGAGACAATCTTAGTTTCTCAAGGTCTTTCTTCCTTTGAAGATAATCGTAGGAAAGCTTCTCATGAGAGGCTGAGAGAGTTTCATGACGACTTTCAAGTTCTTCATACTTAACGCGAAGACTTTTAATATCTTCGATTAAGGACTGAGTTCTATTCATTTCCGCATCCAACAGGTCATTGCTTTTGTCTAGCATCTTTTGAATATGTTCCATAGCAGTTTGTTGCCTAGTTGCAATTTTAGCAAGTGTCTTATAGCTAGATTTGGATTCACATTCAGAGTCATCTTCACTAGAGGTTTGGAAATAGGCATCGCGAGAGGTTACCTTGGCACCACGTGCCATGAAGCAGTAGGTGGGAGCAGAGTCGTCATCATTGTCAGCTTTGGCTTCAATGTCCTGACAATTGTCTTCAGTGTTAAAGATTGACTTGGCGATGAAAGCTGACGCTAGAGCCAGGCTTGCCATGCCTGAATCATACTCCTCCTGGGACTCCACCTCCACCTCCTCAGAAGCAGACTCCTCCTCCGAATCCATTTCCTTGCCAATAAATGCACGATCCTTGCTTAATGAGGTCTTCTTGTGAGATGAAGACTTTGACGACGACTTAGAAGAAGATTTTGATGATTTCTTCTTTTTCTTGTCATCAGAATCATATTCCTTGTTCTTCTTCTTCTTCTTCTTCTCTGATTCCTTATCCCACTGATGACACTCAGAGATGTAGTGGCCAGTCTTCTTGCATTTGTGGCAAGTTCTCTTCTTGTAGTCACGTGATGAATCCTCATCGTTCTTTGAGCTAGATCTTGAAGACTTGCTGAACTGATTCTTCTTGGAGAACTTTTGGAACTTCCTCACAAGCATTGCAAGCTCTTTTCCAAAGTCTTCAGGATCACCAGAACTATAGTCAGATTCTTCTTCAGATGAGGAAACATCCTTTGCCTTCAGGGCACGGGTTCGGCAATAGTTGGGACCATAGATATCACGCTTCACAGATAGCTGGAACTCATGTGTGTTGAGCCTCTCAAGTATATCAGACTGATCGAGATATTTGAAGTCAGGACGTTCTTGTATAATCAGGGCTAAGGTGTCAAATGAGCTGTCAAGTGATCTCAGAAGCTTCTTCACGATCTCATGCTTGGTGATCTCAGTGGCGCCAAGAGCTTGAAGCTCATTGGTGATATCAGTCAGGCGATCAAACGTGAGCTGGACATTCTCATTGTCAATTCTCTTGAAGTGGTTGAAGAGATTGCGAAGAACATCAATCCTTGAGTTGCGTCGAGTTGAGACGCCTTCGTTAACCTTGGACATCCAGTCCCAGACCAACTTTGCAGTTTCGAGTGCACTCACATGGCCATACTGCCCTTTCGTTAGATGACCACATATGATGTTCTTGGTGGTTGAGTCCAATTGTGTAAATCTCTTGACATCACACCTTCACTGACTTTGGGAACACCAGCCTTGACGACATTCCAGAGATCGACATGAATGGCTTCAAGATGCATGCACATCTTATTCTTC
>NW_021316160.1:0-1390 GCF_002162155.2 Triticum dicoccoides | reverse complement strand
ACGCTCGCCAGCTCGAATGCCCACTGCCGCTCCAGACGATCCCTCTCGAAGCGGCTGGACTGCTCGTAGATCTCCTGATTCCTCGCCTCTGCATCAGCGTGTGCTACGGCCACGGCTGCGTTAAGGCTCTTTGCATGCTCGACGAGGCGCTCCTCCTCCTCTCGTAGGAACTCAATGTAGCGCGCAAGGTCGCTGACGGACGTGCGGGCCTCCACCTCCGCCCCCTCCTTCGGGCGGTGGTGGCGGAGCGGGTGATGATCTCGGCGGTCGACGGTGGGCTGGCGGCCACGGCGGCCGACGATGGGGTGGCGACCACGACCACCACCTCCCGTATTCGGGCCACGGTGGCAGAGAAGGTGATGGCCATGATGGCCGGCAGTGGGGTGGCGGGCACGACGGCCACCTCCCGCCTTCGGGCCGGGCGGCAGAGCGGGAGATGGCCCTGGCTTTTGACATTGGTGTGGCGGCGATGGAGGCCGGCAACAGCTGCCGACGGGCAGCGGCGGCGGAGTGTGTGGTGGGTGTTCTGCGCACACCCAACAGGGACGCCACGCGCACTACACTACGCCGGGGACTGCTCCACCGCCGCGGTGTAGCCTCCTAGCTGGAGCTGTCCTCTGATGACGGCGGAGTGGCTGAGCGACAACGACGGACCGGTGCCATTGGAAATTATGGGAGAAGCTGACGAGATAAGCTACAGGGAGGGAGGGGAAAATACGACACAGGACTCGCCGGCCGTGAGGGTTTTTATAGCAGGCCGGTAAGCATTGGGATTTTGGGGGATTTCACCGAGTTGGGCGGGAAGCGTGCGCGGGAATCTGCGAGGTTGCATGGGAACGGGCTCACCAACGATTCATTGGCGCCACCGTTTGGCCAAAAGAACACCCCCGCGCGCTGCGCAAGCTTGCACTGTAAGCCATCTGCGGCAGCAGGGTGACAAGACGTGCAAGAGGAGGACGAGAGGACATGTACACATATAGTTAATAAAAAACGTTTGCGATTTAATTACCTACTGTACCCCCATCCTGGTTTATAAGTAGGATTTAACTAATAAAAAACAAATGCATGTCGCCATAGATTATATCGTTGGAGTCATATTTGAACATAGATTCCAGCTATACAATTTTTGTAACATGCATTAACACTTTTTTGGTTAAATTTAAGGTTGTACACCAGCAAGCGTTTGCCCGCAGCACACACAGCTTATTCCATCACAAACAGCTCTGATGGATCAACTGTCTGCCACGTATCGCACACACAACTCTAATATGATTCGTGCTTGATGTCTCCGACATCGCTCGCACAGTTCGTCTTATTTGCCACGTATCACTATGCCGTTCTCTTCTCGCGTCCCTCGGCAAGCTCTCCATGCCGTTAGGTGCCGCATCGC
>NW_021316159.1:0-1070 GCF_002162155.2 Triticum dicoccoides | reverse complement strand
GTATTTGTTTCTGGAATTAAAATAAATCAAAAATGATTTATAAATTCCAGAAAATGTTCAAAACTTCAAAAAATCATAGTAATTCAACCGTAACTCCAAATTAAATAAATTATATATGAAAAATTATCAGAAAAATTCAAGGAATCCATCTGTACCATTTTCATGCATGTTTGAACAATGTTTGTCCTCTGTTTTGGACAAAACAAATAAATGGCATTTAAATAATCACATATGGAGTTTGAATTTGAATCTTGGATTCAAACCAACTTCATTTAATCTGGTTTTAGTTGCATTAGCTCAAAACACATTCATTTTTGCCATGTCATGATCATGCATCATATTGTGCATTGCATTGATTGTGCTCCCTTCTATGTTGCCGGTATTTGTCCCCTCTCGATAGACGTGATACCGATGATGTGATCGTTGACACTGATGAAGACTCAATGCTATCTTCAGAAGTGCCAGGCAAGCAAAACCCCCTTGTTCATTCCGATACAATCCTACTCTCTCGCTCCTGCTCTCTTTTACTGCATTAGGACAACACCGATTCATCTGTTACTTGCTGCGGTAGCTGAACCCCTTTATCCTTTGCATGACCTGTCATTGCCACAGTAAATAGATGAAACCCACTAGCATGAGTAGGAGTTGTTTGAGCTCTGATGTGCCTACTCATTCATGCTTGTTTGTCATGCCTGCTACTGCTTAGAGTTGAGTCAGGTCTGATTCATCGGGGATGAATCAGAGGCGTGTGAACATGTCCTACTGTGTGTGAGCTAAGCGTGTGAACACGATTTGGTAAAGGTAGCGGTGAGAGGCCATGTAGGAGTACATGGTGGGTTGTCTCATTGAAGCCGTCCTCAGGAACTGAGTTCTGTGTTTGTGATCCATGATTCAGCTACTACCATACATTGGGCCCTGAAATATGACCCCGCTCGACTTCTTATTCACCCTAGTCCTCTGTCCAGGAGTTGCAAGTAGTTTCTGGTGTTTGTAGCTTACTGGAGGCCGTGGACAGCGCTGACCGTAGGGGTGGGCTGTGATGCGGTAGGTACGTGGCACGGTGTACCGGA
>NW_021316158.1:0-2182 GCF_002162155.2 Triticum dicoccoides | reverse complement strand
GGCGAGAGTAGTACTAGGATGGGTGACCTCCTGGGAAGTCCTCGTGTTGCAATCCCTTTTTAATTATTTTTTGCGCCTTGTGACAAACATATCGCACGTGCGCGATATATATTAATCCCATTATATTATTTTTGACGTTTGCGATATGTTTAAGCTCGATACTCATTGCTCGCGCGTCTTGGGGCGGCTTTGTGGCGCGAAGAGCGCGTTCTGAAAGGGGTGGAAAAACTCGTGTTGCTGGGTATGGAGGGAGGGGTGGAAACCGTGGAAAACTCATCTCCGTGATTGAGCGGGAGAGTAAGTAGTATAGGACATTATCCATTGTTAGGGAACGGTTGTAATGGTAGTGAGAATGTAGAATCGTCTTTGGAGCGGACCTGGGAGTGGAAAGCATAAGGGACGAAGACGGGGAAACATGTCGGATGCGATCATACCAGCAGTAAAGCACCGGATCCCATCAGAACTCCGAACCTCCTGGGAAGTCCTCGTGTTGCATACCCTTTTTAATTATTTTTTGCGCCTTGTGACAAACATATCGCACGTGCGCAATATATATTAATCCCGTTATATTATTTTTGAAGTATGTGATATGTTTAAGCTCCATGCTCATTGCTCGCGCGTCTTGGGGCGGCTTTGTGGCGCGAAGAGCGCGTTCTGAAAGGGGTGGAAAAAACTCGTGTTGCTGCGGTATGGAGGGAGGGGTGGAAACCGTGGAAAACTCGTCTCCGTGATTGAGCGGGAGAGTAAGTAGTATAGGACATTATTCATTGTTAGGGAACGGTTGTAATGGTAGTGAGAATGTAGAATCGTCTTTGGAGCGGACCTCGGAGTGGCAAGCATAAGGGACGAAGACGGGGAAACATGTTGGATGCGATCATACCAGCACGAAAGCACCGGATCCCATCAAAACTCCGAAGTTAAGCGTGCTTTGGCGAGAGTAGTACTAGGATGGGTGACCTCCTGGGAAGTCCTCGTGTTGCATTCCCTTTTTAATTATTTTTTGCGCCTTGTGACAAACATATCGCACGTGCGCGATATATATTAATCCCATTATATTATTTTTGACGTTTTTGCGATATGTTTAATCTCGATGCTCATTGCTCGCACGTCTTGGGGCGGCTTTGTGGTGCGAAGAGCGCGTTCTGAAAGGGGTGGAAAAAACTCGTGTTGCTGCGGTATGGAGGGAGGGGTGGAAACCGTGGAAAACTCGTCTCCGTGATTGAGCGGGAGAGTAAGTAGTATAGGACATTATCCATTGTTAGGGAACGGTTGTAGTGGTAGTGAGAATGTAGAATCGTCTTTGGAGCGGACCTGGGAGTGGCAAGCATAAGGGACGAAGACGGGGAAACATGTCGGATGCGATCATACCAGCACTAAAGCACCGAATCCCATCAGAACTCCGAAGTTAAGCGAGCTTGGGCGAGAGTAGTACTAGGATGGGTGACCTCCTAGGAAGTCCTCGTATTGCATTCCCATTTTAATTATTTTTTGCGCCTTGTGACAAACATATCGCACGTGCGCGATATATATTAATCCCGTTATATTATTTTTGACGTTTGCGATATGTTTAAGCTCGATGCTCATTGCTCGCGCGTCTTGGGGCGGCTTTGTGGTGCGAAGAGCGCGTTCTGAAAGGGGTGGAAAAACTCGTGTTGCTGGGTATGGAGGGAGGGGTGGAAACCGTGGAAAACTCATCTCCGTGATTGAGCGGGAGAGTAAGTAGTATAAGACATTATCCATTGTTAGGGAACGGTTGTAATGGCAGTGAGAATGTAGAATCGTCTTTGGAGCGGACCTGGGAGTGGCAAGCATAAGGGACGAAGAAGGGGAAACATGTCGGATGCGATCATACCAGCAGTAAAGCACCGGATCCCATCAGAACTCCGAACCTCCTGGGAAGTCCTTGTGTTGCATACACTTTTTAATTATTTTTTGTGCCTTGTGACAAACATATCGCACGTGCGCGATATATATTAATCCCGTTATATTATTTTTGAAGTTTGCGATATGTTTAAGCTCCATGCTCATTGCTCGCGCGTCTTGGGGCGGCTTTGTGGCGCGAAGAGCGCGTTCTGAAAGGGGTGGAAAAAACTCGTGTTGCTGTGGTATGGAGGGAGGGGTGGAAACCGTGGAAAACTCGTCTCCGTGATTGAGCGGGAGAGTAAGTAGTATAGGACATTAT
>NW_021316157.1:0-1212 GCF_002162155.2 Triticum dicoccoides | reverse complement strand
CTCTCTCTCACTCGCCGAGCGCAGCCGCAGCCGCGCCACCGTAACGCCGCGGCCACCGTCTCCCCCTCGACCCCTCGCTGTGCTTGCGAGCTCCGCCTCGACCCTCTCTTCCTCCCCACCGATCCACGGCCCTCCGGAAGCCCTGCATCGCCGCCCACGTCGCCGTTCCCCTCCTCGGCCACCGGAGATCGTCGCCGTCGATTCGCTGCACTCCGGCCGCCCCCGAGCCCACTAACCCTCCCTACAGCTCCGCGGTGAGCCTCCGTGCAGAACCCCTCTCTCTCCCCTCGCGTTTGCAAGCTCTAGGCCATAGCTCCGCCGCGGCCGAACTCCGGCCGCCGCTGACCTCGTCACCGCCGTCACTACAACCGTTTGAGCTCGTCTCAGAGCGTGTCACCGCACTCAGGAAGCCACCAGGAGCCTAACGCATATCCTAACTCGCCCTCACGTGCACCACAGCGCCAACCCCGCACTCACCGAACTCCGGCGCCGCCGCGAGCTCCGTTCCGGCGAGCCCCGGCGTCCCCGCAGCCTCCCACCTACCCCATCAGATGCGGGAGAGCCCGGGCTACGCCCCGGTGCCCTCAGCGCGCGAATCCGATGCCCCTAGCGCAAGTCCGGCGTGCTTCGCCGTGCTCTGTGGTCACCGCCGGCCAAACTCCGGCGGGCCGATGTGGCCACTTAGTTAGGGGCTAATCACCCTATGAGCCACTGCCATGTGGGCCCCTGCGCCTAATTAGGATTAGTATTTTTTCTGTTTAGTTTAGTCTAATTGCAGTGGCCCCACGCGTCAGTTTTGACCGTGCTGGCATGGCCGTTGACTGGGCCCACCCGTCAGCGGCACTAAGCAGCCCCAGTCACTGACCAGTGGACCCCACTGGTCAGGTTTGACCTGAATCTGCCCCGTTGACCTGATGACGTCAAGGTGATGTCATGCTGACGCATTAAATGATTTTCTGGATTTAAAATAAATCAGAAAATCCAGAAAATTGTATAAACTTCTAAAATTCATAGAAAATTAACCGTAACTCCAAATTAAATAATTTATATATGAAAAATTATCAGAAAAATTCAAGGAATCCATCTGTACCATTTTCATGCATGTTAGAACAACTTATAGGTGCTGTTTAGCACAAATCAATTAAATGGCATTTGAATAATCACATATGGAGTTTGAATTTGAATCTTGTATTCAAACCAACTTCATTTAAT
>NW_021316156.1:0-898 GCF_002162155.2 Triticum dicoccoides | reverse complement strand
GAAAAGGCCTATCTTCGCGTTACACCAATGAAGGGTGCTCACCGCTTCGGGATCAAGGGCAAGCTAGCTCCTCGCTATATTGGCCCATTCACTATTCTGGAAAGGCGTGGAAAGGTGGCATATCAACTGGAGCTTCCGTCGAACCTTTCTCAGGTTCACGATGTGTTCCACGTGTCACAACTTCGACGCTGCTTCAAGGACCCAATCCGAGCAGTGGACCATGAAGCGCTCGAATTGCAACAGGACCTCTCCTATAAAGAGCATCCGGTCCGCATTCTCGACCAAGCTGAACGCCGCACACGTCAGAAGGCGATCAAGTTCCTGAAGGTCCAGTGGTCGAATCACTCTGAAGACGAAGCCACCTGGGAACGCGAGGATCGTCTTCGTGATGAATACCCCGCACTGTTTCCTTCTACCTCCTAAAATCTCGGGACGAGATTTCTTGTAGTGGAGGAGATTTGTAACGCCCGGATAATTAAGCTACAGTAATCCCTGCTAATGATGCCATGTCACCTCGGTTACCGTGATTAAACTCACGTTGATTCGAACCCGGTTCAAATTCAATTGAAAACATAGGCAAACAATAAAAGTTTTCAAAAATTAAATCTAAAATGTCCGGGGGTTGTCAAATATTACAAAGGTAATTATGGTGAAGTAAACACATTTTTATAAAATTCATAAATATTTTAAATTGAGTAAAACAGAAAGGAAAAAAATTTTAAAAAAAAAACAGACCCCCCCCCCCCCCGCTGGGCCAAGTGGCCCAGCTGGCCTCCGCCGCCCGAACAGGCCGGCCCAACCGGCCAAAGGCCCAACCAGCCAACCCCACTCCTCTCCTTATCCCCCCCGCAACCCTAGCCGCAACCACTCCTCCCCCCGATCCCCTTTCTCCCCCTCG
>NW_021316155.1:0-1251 GCF_002162155.2 Triticum dicoccoides | reverse complement strand
GGCAAGCCATTGAGAATAAATGGATCTTTAAGAAGAAGACTGACGCTGATGGTAATGTTACTGTCTACAAAGCTCGACTTGTTGCAAAAGGTTTTCGACAAGTTCAAGGGGTTGACTACGATGAGACTTTCTCACCCGTAGCGATGCTTAAGTCTGTCCGAATCATGTTGGCTATTGCTGCATTTCATGATTATGAAATTTGGCAAATGGATGTCAAGACTGCATTCTTGAATGGATTTCTAGAAGAAGAGTTGTATATGATGCAACCTGAAGGTTTTGTTGATCCAAAAGGTGCTGACAAAGTGTGCAAGCTCCAACGTTCCATTTATGGACTGGTGCAAGCATCTCGGAGTTGGAATAAACGTTTTGATAGTGTGATCAAAGCATATGGTTTTATACAGACTTTTGGAGAATCATGTATTTACAAGAAAGTGAGTGGGAGCTCTGTAGCATTTCTAGTTTTATATGTTGATGACATATTATTAATTGGAAATGATATAGAATTTCTGGATAGCATAAAGGGATACTTGAATAAAAGTTTTTCTATGAAAGACCTCGGTGAAGCTGCTTACATATTGGGCATCAAGATCTATAGAGATAGATCAAGACGCTTAATAGGACTTTCACAAAGTACATACCTTGACAAAATTTTGAAAAAGTTCAAAATGGATCAGGCAAAGAAAGGATTCTTGCCTGTGCTACAAGGTGTGAAGTTGAGTCAAACTCAATGCCCGACCACAGCAGAAGATAGAGAGAAAATGAAAGATGTTCCCTATGCTTCCGCCATAGGCTCTATCATGTATGCAATGCTGTGTACCAGACCTGACGTATGCTTAGCAATAAGCTTGGCAGGTAGGTACCAAAGTAATCCAGGAGTGGATCACTGGACAGCGGTCAAGAACATCCTGAAATACCTGAAAAGGACTAAGGATATGTTTCTCGTATATGGAGGTGACAAAGAGCTAGTCGTAAATGGTTACGTCGATGCAAGCTTTGACACTGATCCGGACGATTCTAAATCGCAGACCGGATACGTGTTTTTATTAAACGGTGGAGCTGTAAGTTGGTGCAGTTCTAAACAAAGCGTCGTGGCAGGATCTACATGTGAAGCGGAGTACATAGCTGCTTCTGAAGCAGCAAATGAAGGAGTCTGGATGAAGGAGTTCATTTCCGATCTAGGTGTCATACCTAGTGCATCGGGACCAATGAAGATCTTCTGTGACAATACTGGTGCAATTGCCTTGGCAAAGG
>NW_021316154.1:0-1373 GCF_002162155.2 Triticum dicoccoides | reverse complement strand
ACTGTGAGTGTTGATGACCGACACGTAAACGCACGCCGGGGTTCGTTAATCGTGGAAATCACTCCGAGACCCCAAAATAGTGAGTAATAGTATACAAAAAAGGCAAGAATCGGACAAAAGTGTAAGTGTTGATGACCGAAACGTAAACGCACCCCGCGGTTCGTTAATCGTTGAAATCACTTCGATACCCCAAAACAGTGCGTAATACTCCACGAAACGGGCCAGAATCGGCCAAAACTCCGAGTGTTGATGAGCGACACATAAATGCACCCCGGTGTTCGTCAATCATGGAAATCACACCGAGACCCAAAAACAGAGTAATAGTCCAAGAAACGGGCCAGAATTGGCCAAAACTGTGAGTGTTGATGACCGACACGTAAATGCACCCCGTGGTTCGTTAATCGTGGAAATCACTCCGAGGGCCCAAAAAAGTAAGTAATAGTCCATGATACGGGCCAGAATCAGCCAAAACTATGAGTTTTGATGACCGACACGTAAGCGTGCCTTGGGGTTCAACAACTATGGAAATCACTTCGGGACCTGAAAACGGTGAGTAATAGTCCACAAAACACGTTAGAATTGGCCAAAATGTGAGTGCTGCTGACAGACACGTAAACACAACCCGGGGTTTGTAAATAGTGGAAATCATTTCGGGACCCCGATAACTAAGTAATAGTCCAAGAAACAGGCCAGAATCGGCCCAAACTGTGATTGTTGATGACGTACACTTAAGCGCACCTTGGGGTTCAACAACCATGGAAATCGCTTTGGGGCCCCAAAACGGTGAGTAACAGTCCACGACACGGGTCAGAATCGACAAAAACCGCGAGTGTTGATAACCAACCCGTAAGCGCACCCAGGGGTTCGTTAATCGTGGAAATCACTCCGGGGACCCAAAAAAGTGAGTAATAGTCCACGAAACGGGCCAGAATCGGCCAATACTGTGAGTGTTGATGACCGACACGTAAACGCACGCCGGGGTTCGTTAATCGTGGAAATCACTCCGAGACCCCAAAATAGTGAGTAATAGTATACAAAAAAGGCAAGAATCGGACAAAAGTGTAAGTGTTGATGACCGAAACGTAAACGCACCCCGCGGTTCGTTAATCGTTGAAATCACTTCGATACCCCAAAACAGTGCGTAATACTCCACGAAACGGGCCAGAATCGGCCAAAACTCCGAGTGTTGATGAGCGACACATAAATGCACCCCGGTGTTCGTCAATCATGGAAATCACACCGAGACCCAAAAACAGAGTAATAGTCCAAGAAACGGGCCAGAATTGGCCAAAACTATGAGTGTTGATGACCGACACGTAAATGCACCCCGTGGTTCGTTAATCGTGGAAATCACTCCGAGGGCCCAAAAAAGT
>NW_021316153.1:0-1856 GCF_002162155.2 Triticum dicoccoides | reverse complement strand
TTCATTCCTTGGTCCCCGTATTGTTTTCAACCGGAATACCAACAATGGAGCTATGACGTGTGAATTCAAAACTTCTAACAACCCTATTGCTTTGAAGTGAATGGGCGATAGTTCATTCTAAGTCCTTCGCTAATTGAATCACCATTCTGACATTGGTCGTGCAACCCAACCCATATTTCGGGCGCACCTTTCAACCAATGTTTAATTGTGTATGTTTTCCTCGAGCATACTTCCTTATATCATTTGATCTGACAAATGTTATCTCCTTGTTCACTTAATGGTGGAAATCCATCTTTTGGGAATCTCGGTGAATTGCCGTTGAGTTCACCAGACACCTCCTTGTCCTCTCCTTGGGGTAATGATGGACTCTTGTTAACGGAAATCACTTCATAGTTCATTTCCCCGAGAATCTTACAATGTCATCTCGTCAATTTGCGTTGCACCTTTTTCTCAGGTATCCTAAGTCTGAGGTATCCTGACACCAATCGGATCTGAATCTTGGTCAGATATGATGGATGGGACAACTTTCCAGGAGTTATGTTGTTTGTCCTTTGATGACCCGGTAACATGATGTCATGCCTAGCACCCCCCCCCCGGCTGGAGGACCTATCATTATAGATTCCTCTTCAGCAAGGTTATCCATTCATCCATGAGGAAATTGTAAGACTTATTCTACAAGTTATTCTTGATGGATCCTTCGTGTTTCCAAAGTCTGATCTTCACCTGAAGACCATGTCACTGCTATCTCGAAGCATGTCAATGGTACTCCGATTTTCAACAGGCACGTTTGAAGCACGATGCTATATTTTAATTATCAATTATCCTAACACCGTTGTATGAGTAATATCATGAGATTCCTCCCCCTTACCTAAATGGTTTTCTACTTTATATCCTGTCATGGATATCTTGCTCTGCTTGTCCTTGGGAAGGATATACCCTCGAAATATGTGTTTAAACATATTTTCCTTTCCATTGTTCTGTTTAATCTGATGATCATATTTTCCTTCCATTGGTTTGTTTAAACCTCTTCTATGATCTATATGATCTAAGCAGTAATAATTCACTGCTTATGTAAACACCTCGGTGTACAACTCTGCCAGTGAGACCCTGTTTCTATTGTTGATGACATTTTGGTAACCGCCGACGGACGAGAACTTTGCCTCTTGGCCCGCCTCGTTTCAACGAGCAGGAAAATGGTTCTCTTTGTCCCTCGCCCTTGGTACCGACATTGTTGCCAACATAAATGGCAATCTACCCTCTGACATACCTTACTATCGTGACCGTGCAAGATGACGGCCCCCTTCCTACTTTCAACCACATGGTGGGCCCATAACCCACAGTTCCATAGGATCGAAACCTGACTCGCCTGTGCAACCCTGTTTCTAATGGTTATTCTCCATCTTTGGCTTCGTATTTAATTCATGGGCCACCTTCCTAGTGCCCTATTCTGATACCAGACGCAATACCTTCCCATTGCTCTGAACCCCTGTCACACCTCGTATCAGGCAACAAACGATTGTCTATGCGCTTGAAAACTTCTATTTTGCACCTTCTTACTTGCTCTCGATAATGTCTTAAGTTTGAATTCGAGGGTTACTTCCTGCCACCTTCCCTGATGTTATCGACCGGATAGTCAACCTTGCAGAGGTCCGTCCGCTCGAAACGCCCCCTTTATTCTTTCGTAAGTACGATGGAGTTCCCGAAGAAAGGATGCTGACTTCATCATGATGACTGGAAGAAGAGTAATGAAGACATCAATGTAATGGATCGATCTCTTCGAGAAGAGCAACCAAGACCGAGAAGATTCGTTAGAGTTTCGTAACCAGATCTCCCCCTTACTCTCCCTCTTAAATCTC
>NW_021316152.1:0-2074 GCF_002162155.2 Triticum dicoccoides | reverse complement strand
TCGAGGGACCAATATTATAGTTCTTAGGGAAATGTTCCAACCATCATATCTGCCTGAGATTCAGCTCTGGTTGGTGTTAGGATATTCCAGGCTCATCGAGTCTTAGGAAGAAAAATGAAAGTTTGCAACACAAATCGACGAGATGACGTTGCGGGATTCTCGGGAGATGAACTACGATAGCAAGCTCCAAAACATGAGCTGGTTCTGCTACAAACATGTGAACACGTTGTCCCAGACAAGCATGACCACGTGGTAGTCTTATAATAAAACACTACCGAGTTCAGGAGGGGGAACCATCAACGAGGGTATCGAAGTTCTTTCATAAGTCCGGATTAGCTCTTATGAAGGAACTCCTTCTCCTTGAACAAATCAATCAGTGGCTTGGTGTGCTAGGGATACATATAGATTGAAGGTTGCAAGTCTTCAAACCACAGCATTCTTCGCACATGTGCATAACTGATTTGGAATGATTCCAAAGAAAGCAACATTGACTTTCTCGAATCCACAGCGGCAACTTGCATCAGATGCACATGAATTAAAGGAAGTCACTACGTTCATCCAAACATATGCTTCATGAGCTAGCATGAACAAATGCTTTCAAAAGTTTCCAACACTAGCTTAATGTTCAGCAAAATTATGGAGAAGACAAGGATGTTGTCAATGGGCACAACAACAATTCATCTGGGTTTCCTTTTAAAAGGAATTCCATAGTTAAGTGAACAAGTGATAGCATTGGTCAGACCCAAAAGATATAATGGTGTATGCTCGAGGGATCAACCACGAATAAGACAACATTACGAGCATCGTTGGTACTGATTTGATTTGACGATAGCCCACACTCAAATCAAAGGATTGATAAGACAATAGGTCCAGCAACTGATCACAAGGACCAATCGATGAAGATATCATCTTTCTTCAACACACACTACACAAGAATATCCCTTTGGAACGAACTAAGTCAGACAAGCTTTTATCTTCCAACTCTCCAAGTTGTTGTCTAGCTTAACCAACTAGCTCAGGGATATCTAACACTGATTCTTGGAGAGAAGGTGGTTCACAAGAAACCAACTTGATCACGAACTCAACATAGCGGTCAGGTGACAACCCGGTAACACCTCCAAGAAGATATTTGGAAAGTCACGAACCACCGGTATGTTACTAAGCTCGAGAACAATCTTGCTTTTGAGGGCAAGACGATATGATCAAATGAGTGAGGACTTGACAAGATCCTAACTCATCAATCGAAGGGTGCACCGAAATAAGGACTAGGTAGCACGATCAGTATTAGAAGGATGATTCGAAAACCAACATACTATGAATGAAATTATTATCCTTTAACTACCAAGCAACAGAGTTGCTAGCAGTATTGATTTCACACATCACAATTCATTTGTCGGTATTCCGGTTGCATCAACACGAGGGCCGAGGAATGAACAGTGATGGCAAGAAGTGTCACTGTACCAAGAGTTCATGGGATGGTGTGCAATTCCTATAACAATCTCGATATAAAATATGTAATACTCCAAGGTAGAGCGGAACCAAAAGCTGGATTGGCATTTGATCTGCGGAATACAACTACTTTGACCCAATCCTAGATATGGAAGAGGTACTGGAGTTTGTTTCTCCTAGTCATTCCGGAATAGAATGGCTTGACAGACCACAAGAGTAATAGGCATCGATAAACGAACGCACGCATACTCTTGACTATCAATTGATAGACGAGGGTCAGAATGCAACTAAAGAGAACAACTCAAAGGAACATATAATTTTCTGAGTTGTGGATGCATGGTTTAGCATGTCGAACGAAGTTCAACATATTTCTTCCGGATAACCCATGCAGAAAGGTAGAACTGGCAGGGTCACGATTTATGAATGGAGAACTCCTCAAGAGTACTCTAATTGTGATTTTTTTTGATCCAATAAACACCTGCCATAAGTAGTTCATGGTATTTGGAAGAAGAAGATACCACGGACTTCAAGGACTATCGCAAAGGTTACTAATATCCTAAAGGCACTAGCAATTACTATCAACATGAAGTAGGTAGAGTGAATCTCGGGTTCAGAACCCAGGAGT
>NW_021316151.1:0-2175 GCF_002162155.2 Triticum dicoccoides | reverse complement strand
GACACGTGCCTTTGGCAAAAGTTTCTGCGTGTGCGTGTTCATCGTGATTTGATGTGATCGATCCTGTGGGCAGAATTCCAACAATTGGTATCAGAGCTAGGTTGATTTGAAGCCGCGCTTGCCTCGGGGTGCGACCCGACTAGTGCCTCGGGGCGGGCGATGTTGTCGCTGGGTGGTGCAGCGACGAGGAGGATCATGAGATTGTCGTTCGGCGGAGCGACATGGAGGAAGACGGCGGGATGTCGTCGGCAAGGCGGTGGATGGAGATCGTTGACGGGGGCGGTGGTGCGGTGATGCGGTGCCGAAAAGTCGTCAAGATCGTCATCCGGGAGTTAGTGTCAAGGAGTCGTGCAAGTTAGCACATCTTGGTCGTCATCGTCAGTCGTCGTCATGTCCAAGTGCTCGTCTCTGTGAGGAGGCGTTGAAGATGAAGCCCAGGTCGTCTGTGTGTCTCGACGAGAGGATCAAGTTCAACTATCTGGGGGCGGTAAACCAGTGAAGGTGAGTCTCTTCAATGAGGCCATGTCTCTACATGAGGATGGAGTGCATGGTGTAGTGCACAGGGTAGTCTGATCCACAAGGAGCCAGCATGTATCTCGCTAGGGTGGATGGTGTAGTCCACCGGGTGGTTTGTTCCATAAGTTACTAGCGAGGCTGGGTAGTCCAAGGCATATTTGAAGTGATCCGTAAAATTCGCCAAGTCAAAATTGAAGGGGAGATTGTTGTGATCAATGAAGCCTAGCAATTTGACTTGTCGTGGTGCGAGATGGAGGTGTCGACAAAGGACGGATCATCAGCATGTCAAGACGAGAGAAGCACAGAAGACATGAAGTCAAGATTAAGGAGAGATTGTTAGAGTAATCTTGATAGTCTAATTAGATGAGTCCAGTTTTCATATGAATTAGATGGTTTCCTAATCGAGTCGAGTCAATACTAGCACGTACGTCCTAGCTTAGCTGGTAGTATAGTCGTGCTATGTCTAGAAAGGTATTTTTGTATAGGAAATACTAGTTCGCTGTTGAGTCCTGGTTCGTGTAGGCGTAGGAGTCAAGGCTTGAGTCGGTTTGCTAGGGATCGGCTAGGTTCATGGCTGTATATATATATATGCAGCATATCCTATAGATTGTAACACCGTGGAAAACAGAAAATCAATAAACAGAAGAGAGGCACGACACGTGCCTTTGGCAAAAGTTTCTGCGTGTGCGTGTTCATCGTGATTTGATGTGATCGATCCTGTGGGCAGAATTCCAACAATTGGTATCAGAGCTAGGTTGATTTGAAGCCGCGCTTGCCTCGGGGTCGCGACCCGACTAGTGCCTCGGGGCGGGCGATGTTGTCGCTGGGTGGTGCAGCGACGAGGAGGATCATGAGATTGTCGTTCGGCGGAGCGACATGGAGTAAGACGGCGGGATGTCGTCGGCAAGGCGGTGGATAGAGATCGTTGATGTCACACCCTAGCTAGTCATGCATTAGAGTGTTGCATCATGTTTACTCTTTCATCAGAAACTTGAAATGGGGATGACAGAACCCCCAGTCCCCTCTGAAACCAACTAGGGTCACTAAAATAATTTTCAATGAACCTGAAATGCCCTTCTAAAATGCCCATCATTTTTGTCTTGGTTCAGAACCTCTGCCAAAAGTGGTGCACATTTTCCTAGGCCATCCGAGGGTTTTTGAATTAAATCATAAATATTTGAATTTGGGCATTTAAAATTATATAAAATATTTAAATGCTCAAATATCTCCAAACTAAAATGTTTCATGTTGGAAATAATCCAACTATGGGCTAGGAATAGTTTGGTGATTTTTGAAGTTGCCTAGGTATTTTATTAAATTCAACAAAGTTGCAGATATATTAAATAAAAACAGAAACAGAAAAAAAGGGGAAAACTTACCTGGCGCCACCGCAGGCCCACCAGCCAGCCCACCTGGCCGGCCCAGCCCGGCCACCGCTCCAGCGAGCTGCTTGGCTCGCCAGGCAGGCAGCCAAGGTGCTCGGCGGCGGCACCGCAGCTCGCCACGCAGCTGCACGCCACCCTGCCTCCCCCTCTCGCCGCCCTGATGACCTGGACGAGCTCCACGTCGCGCCCCGACCCTTCTGGACACCTCCATTCGCCCCAGTTCCTCTCCCTCGCGCTCCCACGCCATGGCCGACGCCACCGTCGCCGCACCTCC
>NW_021316150.1:0-1167 GCF_002162155.2 Triticum dicoccoides | reverse complement strand
GATATGTTACCGTTGGGACAAGATGAAGCTATGTGTCCCTTCTTACGGCAAATATAGCAACATGTGCTCCCCTTTCTCTTCTTCTTTACCTTTTCAACTTGGAGAGCATTATCTTGGTTAGGCATGGGAAGAGGCCTTTCATTATCTTGATATTGAACTTGAAGCCACTTCCCTTGATGCTTCACATTTGAAGCCTTCTTCTTCAATGGACAAGATCTCACATGGTGTCCAACTTTCTTGCACTTGAAGCAAGTAATGTTGGCCGAATTCTTGACTTGATCTTGTCCCTTCTTCTTGTTCTTGGACTTCTTCTTGTTGGAGATGAAATCAAGTCCTATTTTGTCTTGAGGGTCCTTTTGCACATTCAAGATATTATCACAACATTTTTCCAAGTCTTTCTTCAAACTAGTGACTTGGGCCTTGAGCTCTTTATTTTCCTTTACAAGGTTAGTATTAACAAAAGAACTAGAGGAAGTAGAAGCTTCATTGTTAATTAGAGCAACAAGGCATGGTGAGCAATTCATTACAAGATGTACCAGTATCATGTAGAGAGGAATTGCAAGGACTAGCACATGACAATAAGGCATTTCGAGTAGAAGATGTGCTAATATCCACATGAGACTCACATGATTTTACCTTAGTGACCATAGCCTCATCAGCTAACTTTAACTCATCATGAGAGATTAGAAGATCCTCATGAGTGCCTGAGAGCTTTATATGACTTTCTCCCAATTTCCCATAATTGCTAGTTAGCAAATCAAGTTGAGTCCTTAGCTCAACATTTTCTTTTAATATCGATGCTTCACACAAGATAGAGTTAGTAGCACAAGCATCATTATTAATATGAGAGGAGCATGTAGAGGCTAGAGACTCCGGATGAGTAGCTTGAAGTTCCTCATGATACTTAGAGAGTTTCGTGAGCTCTCCTTTGACCTTGTTCAATGTATATGTGTATGTATGTGGCTATATATATATATATATATATATATATATATATATATATATATATATATATATATATATATATATATATATATATATGCGGCTCTGTTTTTTTCATTTTTATTACTTTAGTTTTTTTGTTCATATATATATATATAATATATATGTGTATGTATGTGGCTATGTGTATGTAGATGTTCAAAATGTATAAAAAAATGGTTCAGA
>NW_021316149.1:0-1675 GCF_002162155.2 Triticum dicoccoides | reverse complement strand
AGCGCTGACCGTAGGGGTGGGCTGTGATGCGGCAGGTACGTGGCCGGGTGTACCGAATACCCGTTAGGTATCTCGGGAACCCTGTTCACATCGTTCGGGGCCGTATGGGAAACCTCGGCCGGACTCCCTGCGGATGGAACCTGGATAGGCGATAAACCTGGACTGGAGGCTTAGGTGATTAGGTAGGTCGTGGCCGACACCCACGTTGGGCTTCCGCTTGAAGGTTGCCGAGTACATGTCGTGTAAACGACGGTAAGAGGTGAGAGCGTGTATGAAGAAGTACACCCCTGCAGGGTTAACATGATCTATTCGAATAGCCGCGTCCGCGGTAAAGGACTACTTGGTTGCCTATACAGTTCATAGACAAGTAAATGGAAACTGCTAAAAGCCTCAAGATAAGTGTGAGTGCCGAGGATGGCTCTTCCGTAGGGAGACGGAGGTGGATCCTCGGTAGTGTATTGAAGTGGTGAGTAATGGACTCGTGTGCGCAAAACCATTTCAAGTTGGAGTCTCGTAGATTAGCCTAGCCAAGAGTCAAAGCTGGCTTGCTGCAATAACTCCACCAACCCTTCTTGATAATATGCATGTATGTAGGATCTGATGTAAGACTTGCTGAGTACCTTTGTACTCATGTTGCTATAATTTACATTTTACAGAAGACGCTGCAACCCCTTCTGATGGGTTCTACGTAGACGTTGACATCAATGAGTAGGCTAAAGGCCCAGGTGGTGATCCTGAGCTTGTGAAGGACCACGTAGTATAGCTAGGCTTTCCAACCCTCTTTTATCTTTCTAGTTGTCTGTACTCAAACAAGTTACTTCCGCTGCTGGTTTGTATGACTGTATGACTTGAATGCTGGGTCGTGAGACCCGTACCTTTGTGTATGTTATGTATGGCTCCCTGAGCCTTAAATAAAGTACTTGTGTCGTAGAGTCATGTTGTGATGCTTCATTGTATTTGCACATATCGAGCATATTGTGTGTATGATTGAAATGCTTGGTATGTGTGGGATCTGACTATCTAGTTGTTTATCTTTAGTAGCCTCTCTTACCGGGAAATGTCTCCTAGTGTTACCGCTGAGCCATGGTAGTTTGCTACTGCTCTGGAACACTTAGGCTGGCCGGCATGTGTCCTTCTTCGTTCCTGTGTCTGTCCCTTCGGGGAAATGTCACGCATTGAGTACCGGAGTCCTGTTAGCCCGCTACAGCCCGGTTTACCGGAGTCCTGCTAGCCCAGTGCTACAGCCCGGACCCACCTGCTGATGACCGACACGTTCGAAGCTGGGTCATGGATGCCTGTCCCTGTAAGTCTGTGCCACTTTGGGTTTACGACTAGTCATGTCAGCCCGGGCTCCTTATCATATGGATGCTAGCGACACTATCATATACGTGAGCCAAAAGGCGCAAACGGTCCCGGGCAAAGGTAAGGAGACACCCGTGGGGATACCGTGCGTGAGGCCGCAAAGTGATATGAGGTGTTACCGGCTAGATCGATGTGACATCGAGTCGGGGTCCTGACAGCGTTGGCATCAGAGCCGGACTGCCTGTAGGTTCTCCAAGCCAAACTGGTCGATGTTGAGTCTAGAAATTCTTTAGTTATATGTAGGGGAATTGTTTGTGGGTTGGAACGTAAGGCTCTCTTTACTCCTTTATCTAATGACATTCTGATCTGAGTC
>NW_021316148.1:0-708 GCF_002162155.2 Triticum dicoccoides | reverse complement strand
AAGAATATGATCCTACAGACTACGAACAAGTGGTGGTGGTGGGTGTCACAAATCCGTCAAGCAAATCTCAAATTCTTACCAGTTCTTACCCAGCAGCAGGCGGTGATCGGCAACCGTTGTAGTCAAAAACTCTCAAAGCTTGGATAGAGCGATTACCAGGGAGAGTCAAACGCACGACGTAGATGTATGTGGAGCTGGGAAGGCTTATAATATGGTAGCAAAAAGGGTCAGCAATAATCAATTCAGAGATGCAAAGTTGAATAAACGCTCAACGACGGTACTGTGCTGGTCCTAGGCTAGACTGTGCTAGAGACGCGAGCCTAGAACACTAACAAAATCACGGCGCGGCACGTAAACAAGGGAAAAGCACACTCTGAATTTTTTTTTTCGCTCTTTTTTCTTCTTCTTTTTTTTTTGCGCTCTTTTTTTTTGCGCTGCTTTTTTTTTGCGAAAAATCACTATAATGGCGAGTGTCTCAAAACTCTTCCTAGCTCAAACTGACAGGATGGGCACGAAATTTTTTCGACCAATTTTTTTTTTTTTCGACTGCCCGGACCCAAAAACTGGAAACGGGTCAAAAAAAACTTCCTATAATGGCACCTGTCTCAAAACACTCAGAAACACCTAAAAATAGGATAGCCAGAAAATTTTTCGAAAAATGCGTTTTCGAAAAATTTTGGGCCTAAACGGAGCGTGGCTACCCGACTC
>NW_021316147.1:0-1584 GCF_002162155.2 Triticum dicoccoides | reverse complement strand
GTCGAGGATCACCGAGGGGTCGAGAGAGGTTTCCTAGTGTCAAAGTATTGAAGAAATCCATGGCTTCATCATTAGCCGGAAGTTACGAGGGCATGACGAAGTCCTCCAAAGTTATTTTGGAATGGTGTCCCGGATAGGATAATTTGCCTTTTTGTATGAATTTCAGCAAAGGCCTTCCAAATAATGATATTTGGAAGGTTCTTGCTGATCCTTGTACCAAAAAGCGAATTATCCTATCTAGGACTCCGTTCCAAAATAACTTTGGAGAGCTTGGTACCATCATGCACCTGTTACTTTTGCCTAATGATGAAGACATGGTTTTGTTGAATCCTTTGACACTAGGAAACCTCCCGACCCCTCGGCGATCCTCTCGAACATGAGAGGAAGAAGAGGATCGCCGAGGGGTCGAGGGTTCGAGGGGTCGAGGATCGCCGAGTGGTCGAGAGAGGTTTCCTAGTGTCAAAGTATTGAAGAAATCCAAGGCTTCATCATTAGCCGGAAGTAACCAGGGCATGACGTAGTCCTCCAAAGTTATTTTGGAATGGTGTCCCGGATAGGATAATTTGCCTTTTTGTATGAATTTCAGCAAAGGCCTTCCAAATAACGATATTTGGAAGGTTCTTGCTGAACTTTGTACCAAAAGCGAATTATCCTATCTAGGACTCCGTTCCAAAATAACTTTGGAGAGCTTCGTACCATCATGCACCTGTTACTTTCGCCTAATGATGAAGACATGGTTTTGTTGAATCCTTTGACACTAGGCAACCTGTCGACCCCTCGGCGATCCTCTCGAACATGAGAGGAAGAAGAGGATCGCCGAGGGGTCGAGGGTTCCAGGGTCGTCGAGGGGTCGAGGGGTCGAGGATCGCCGAGGGGTCGAGAGAGGTTTCCTAGTGTCAAAGTATTGAAGAAATCCATGGCTTCATCATTAGCCGGAAGTAACTAGGGAATTACGAAGTCCTCCAAAGTTATTTTGGAATGGTGTCCCGGATAGGATAATTTGCCTTTTTGTATGAATTTCAGCAAAGGCCTTCCAAATAACGATATTTGGAAGGTTCTTGCTGAACTTTGTACCAAAAAGCGAATTATCCTATCTAGGACTCCGTTCCAAAATAACTTTGGAGAGCTTCGTACCATCATGCACCTGTTACTATCGCCTAATGATCAAGACATGGTTTTGTTGAATCCTTTGACACTAGGCAACCTCCCGACCCCTCGGCGATCCTCTCGAACATGAGAGGAAGAAGAGGATCACCGAGGGGTCGAGGGTTCCAGGGTCGTCGAGGGTTCGAGGGGTCGAGGATCACCGAGGGGTCGAGAGAGGTTTCCTAGTGTCAAAGTATTGAAGAAATCCATGGCTTCATCATTAGCCGGAAGTTACGAGGGCATGACGAAGTCCTCCAAAGTTATTTTGGAATGGTGTCCCGGATAGGATAATTTGCCTTTTTGTATGAATTTCAGCAAAGGCCTTCCAAATAACGATATTTGGAAGGTTCTTGCTGAACTTTGTACCAAAAAGCGAATTATCCTATCTAGGACTCCGTTCCAAAATAACTTTGGAGAGCTTCGTACCATCATGCACCT
>NW_021316146.1:0-897 GCF_002162155.2 Triticum dicoccoides | reverse complement strand
TTCGAATGGACTCCACAATGTGAGCACAGCTTTCAGGAACTGAAAAGACGCCTGACCTCTGCTCCCGTACTGGTACCGCCAGACTTCTCCAAGGACTTTGTTATCTACTGCGACGCCTCGCGACAAGGACTAGGTTGCATTCTCATGCAAGATCGACACGTAATTGCCTACGCTTCACGGCAATTGCACCCACATGAGGAGAATTATCCTACTCATGATCTAGAGCTTGCAGCCATAGTCTATGCACTCAAGACCTGGCGACATTACCTCCTCGGTAACCGTTGCGAAATATTCACTGATCACCAAAGTCTGAAGTACATTTTCACCCAACCGGATCTGAATCTCAGGCAAAGACGTTGGGTTGAGTTGATCACAGACTTCGACTTAGGAATAACCTACACCCCAGGGAAAGCCAACGTCATGGCTGATGCGCTAAGTCGTAAGTCTTATTGTAACAACCTGATGTTACAACAAAGTCAACCGCTTCTCCATGAGGAATTTCGGAAGCTTAACCTTCACATTGTTCCTCAAGGTTTTCTTTCCACCTTGGTAGCAAAACCTACTCTTACGGATCAAATCATCGCTGCCCAAAAGCGAGATAAGGGAATATCTAAAATCAAAGAGAACATTGCTAGCGGAGGTGCTAGTTGTTTCTCCACAAATGATCATGGTGTTGTGTACTTTGAGAACCGTCTAGTGGTTCCCAAGAACCAGCATCTACGGCAGTTGATCCTTAAGGAGGCTCATGAATCTCCTCTCACCATTCATCCCGGTAGTACTAAGATGTATCAGGACCTACGCCAGAGGTTCTGGTGGACTAGGATGAAGAGAGAAATTGCTCAGTATATTGCTAATTGCGACGTCTGTCGTCGTGTAAAAGCAGAGCACCAACGGCCT
>NW_021316145.1:0-1217 GCF_002162155.2 Triticum dicoccoides | reverse complement strand
CGACACGTAAATGCACCCCGGGGTTCGTTAATCCTGGAAATCACACCGGGACCCCAAAACTGTGAGTAATAGTCCACGAAACGGGCTAGAATCGGCCAAAACTGTGAGTGTTCATGACCGACACGTAAAAGCACCTTGGGGTTCAAAAACTATGGAAATCGCTTCGGGACCCATGAATGGTGAGCAATAGTCCACGAAACGCGTCAGAATTGGCCAGAACTATGAGTGTTGACGACGGACACGTAAACGCACCCCGGGGATTTGCAATCCTGGAAATTGCTCTGGGACGCCAGAACTGTGAGTAAAAGTGCATGAAATGGACCAGAATCAGCCAAACTTGTGAGTCTTGATAACCGACACGTAAACGCACACCGGAGTTCGTCAATCGTGGAAATCACTCCGGGACCCCCAAAACTAAGTAATAGTGCAAGAAACGGGCCAAAATCGGCCCAAACTGCGATTGTTGATGATCGACACGTAAGCGCACCTTGGGGTTCAACAACCATGGAAATCACCCTGGGGCCCCAAAAGGTTGAGTAATAGTCCACGAAACGGGTCGGCATCGACAAAAACCGTGAGTGTTGATGACCTACACGTAAACGCACCCGGGGTTCGTTAATCGTGGAAATCACCCCGGGACCCCAAAATAGTCAGTAATAGTCCACGAAACGGGCCGGAATCGGCCGAAGCTGCGAGTGACCAACATGTAAACGCACCCCGGGGTTTGTTAATCATGGAAATCACTCTCGGACCCCAAAACAGTGAGTAATAGTCCACGAAACAGGCCAGAATCGGGCAAAACTACGAGGGTTGATGACTGACACGTAAACGCACCCCAGGGTTTGTAAATCGTGGAAATCACTCCGGGACCCCCAAAACTAAGTAATAGTCCAAGAAACGGGCGAGAATCAGCCCAAACTGTGATTGTTGATGACCTAAACTTAAGCGCACCTTGGGGTTCAACAACCATGGAAATCACTTTGGGACCCCAAAACGGTGAGTAATATTCCATGAAACGGGTCAGAATCGACAAAAACCGCGAGTGTTGATGACCGACACGTAAATGCACCCCGGGGTTCGTTAATCCTGGAAATCACACCGGGACCCCAAAACTGTGAGTAATAGTCCACGAAACGGGCTAGAATCGGCCAAAACTGTGAGTGTTCATGACCGACACGTAAAAGCACCTTGGGGTTCAAAAACTATGGAAATCGCTT
>NW_021316144.1:0-981 GCF_002162155.2 Triticum dicoccoides | reverse complement strand
AAAATCTCTACAAAATGAACTCTAAAAAGGTTGAAACTTGGCATGGTATCATCATTTCACCCACATGGCATGTGCAAAAGAGTAGATGGTTACGGCAAAAACTAGACACACTTCTTGTACAAACTAGACAATCTCTTTCGGAGTATCAGGGTTTCGGACGAGAACTCATCTGTTACACGGGCACTTCTATTTTTTAAACTTATTTGAACTCCAGACATTTTTTTCCGTTCCTATGCACCATTCAAAGAGATGTCATCAATTTTCAACACTTTCTATCATCATTTGTTATTTTTTAGTCATTTACCTATTTGTTTAGAGAGCTAGATGACCGTGAAATTGAAAATCACTACAAAATGAACTCTAAAACTGTTGAAACTTGGCATGGTATCATCCTTCTCCCACATAGCATGTGCAAAACAGTAGAGAGGGTTACGGAAAAAACTGGACGCACTTCGTGTACAAACTGGAAAATCTCTTTCGGAGTATCAGGGTTTCAGACGAGAACTCATCGGTTACACGGGAACTTCATTTTTTTAAACTTATTTGAAATCCAGACTTTTTTGTGTTCTGTATGCACCCTTCAAAGCGAGGTCATCAATTTTCAACACGTTCTGACATCATTTGATATTTTTTAGTCATTTACCTATTTGTTTAGAGAGCTAAATGACCGTGAAATTGAAAATCACTACAAAATGAACTCTGAAAAGGTTGTAACTTGGCATGGTATCATCATTTCACCCACATGGCATGCGAAAAAGAGTAGAGAGGGTTATGGCAGAAACTGGACGCACTTCATGTACAAACTAGGCAATCTCTTTCGGAGTATCAGGGTTTCGAACGACAACTCATTTGTTACACGAGCACTTCATTTTTTTAACTTATTTGAACTCCGGACTTTTTTCCGTTCCTATGCACCATTCAAAGGGACGTCATAAATTTTCAACACTTTCTAACAACATTTGCTATTTTCAGTCATTTACC
>NW_021316143.1:0-1007 GCF_002162155.2 Triticum dicoccoides | reverse complement strand
TCACCTTATTATTGGGCCAGGCCCATGTAATTTCGAAATACATAAGTATAGGCTATTTTTAGAGTCCGTATGTGTGGGGAAACAAGAGATAGGGTTGATTTCGGACCCCTCCACCAAGGGCCACGAAATTCCCCCCTCTTCCTCCATATATACAGCCCTTAGGGCATCGTTTAGACTTTGGGGTTTTGTTTAGATTAAAAGTTCGCCATAGCTGCAACTTCGCGTACTTCGTTTGTGTTCAACGACCAGACAAAGGCGTCACAGAACCCCACCTTGATCAATAAAGCTTTCATCTTATATTCGCAATATCCAGATTGCAATCTCAGTTTCTTGCTTGTTCTTCGTTTGCTCGCAGGAAACAGACCCTCGTGGTCAGGTTGATCGTGCTCCGGCGTGGTCAATAACCTCTTGGAGTTGGTTTAGCGATTGCTAAGGCGCGACGTCCTCGCACATTCGTAGTTGGATCATCAAAGTCGACTGCCACCAAAGCGATATCCATCATCTCATCGAAAGACGAGACACCTTTGCCTCTATCACTTCCCAAGGTTACCAAACAAACGTGCATCACGTAGAGCAATAAAAACAGCACGTAAATGTTCCAAATGTTCTTCCAAAGATCTGCTATAAATCAATATGTCATCAAAGTAAACTACCACAAATCGTCCAATGAAAGCACGTAAAACTTCGTTCATTAATCTCATGAAAGTACTAGGTGCATTAGTTAACCCAAAAGGCATGACTAACCACTCATATAATCCAAACTAAGTTTTAAATGCTGTTTTCCATTCATCTCCCAATTTCATACGAATTTGATGGTATCCACTACGCAAATCAACTTTGGAGAATATTGTAGAGCCACTCAATTCATCAAGCATATCATCTAGCCTAGGAATAGGATGACGATAACGAATAGTAATATTATTAATGCCTCTACAATCAACACACATACGTGATGTACCATCCTTTTTCGGCACTAGAATAATAGGAACAGCACAAGGACTAAGGGA
>NW_021316142.1:0-2204 GCF_002162155.2 Triticum dicoccoides | reverse complement strand
GGGTTGAATTCATTGAGACTTTCCCTTATGTCATTAAACACAAGAAGGGCAAAGAAAATGTTATTGCTGATGCATTGTCTCGTCGCTATACTATGCTTTCACAACTTGACTTCAAAATATTTGGTTTGGAGACCATCAAAGATCAATATGTGCATGATGCTGATTTTAAAGATGTAATGCAGAATTGTAAAGAAGGAAGAATGTGGAACAAGTTTGTCGTTAACGATGGATTTGTGTTTCGTGCTAACAAGCTATGCATTCCAGCTAGCTCCGTTCGTCTTTTGTTGTTGCAGGAGGCGCATGGAGGAGGATTAATGGGACACTTTGGCGTGAAGAAGACGGAGGACGTACTTGCTACACATTTCTTTTGGCCAAAGATGAGACGGGATGTCGAGCGTTTTATTGCTCGATGCACTACATGTCAAAGAGCTAAGTCACGACTCAATCCTCATGGTTTATATATGCCTTTGCCTGTACCTAGTGTTCCTTGGGAGGATATATCTATGGACTTTGTTTTAGGTTTACCTCGAACAAAGAAGGGGAGGGATAGCATATTTGTTGTCGTGGATAGATTCTCGAAAATGGCACACTTTATACCATGTCATAAAAGCGATGATGCTGTTAATGTTGCTGATTTGTTCTTTCGTGAAATTATTCGCTTGTATGGTGTGCCAATTACTATTGTTTCACATCGTGATACTAAATTTCTTAGCCACTTTTGGAGATGTTTATGGGCTAAGTTGGGGACTAAACTGCTTTTTAGTACTACTTGTCACCCCCAAACTGATGGACAAACTGAAGTAGTCAATAGAACGTTGTCTACTATGCTTAGGGCTGTTTTGAAGAATAATAAGAAAATGTGGGAGGAATGCTTGCCTCATATTGAATTTGCTTATAATCGTTCATTGCATTCTACTACTAAGATGTGCCCTTTTGAAGTTGTGTATGGTTTCCTACCTCGTGCACCTATTGATTTGTTGCCTCTTCCATCTTCGGAGAAGGTTAATTTTGATGCGAAACAACGTGCTGAATTGATTTTAAAAATGCATGAGTTAACTAAGGAAAACATTGAGCGTATGAATGCTAAATATAAACTTGCTGGAGATAAGGGTAGAAAACATGTTGTGTTTGCACCTGGAGATCTTGTTTGGTTACATTTGCGTAAGGATAGATTTCCTGATTTGCGCAAATCAAAGCTAATGCCACGTGCTGACGGTCCCTTTAAGGTGTTAGAGAAAATAAATGATAATGCATATAAACTTGAGCTGCCTGCAGATTTTGGGGTTAGTCCCACTTTTAACATTGCAGATTTGAAGCCTTATTTGGGTGAGGAAGATGAACTTCCGTCGAGGACGACTTCATTTCAAGAAGGGGAGTATGATGAGGACATCAATACAATTGTTACACCCACAGCCCCTGCTGCTATACATACTGGACCAATTACTAGAGCTCGTGCACGTTAACTAAATTACCAGGTACTTTCGTTTCTTGGTAATGATTCTAATGTTCATGAGAATATGATGCTGCCTAAATTGGATACATTTGTTTTGCTTACAAATGAAGGGCCTAGCTTGGAGAAGGATGAACATTGGAGCAAGAACAAGCATGGAGATGATGGCATGCGCAAGGGGAACAAGAACGGAGTTACAAGTGATGATTTCAGGACTTTGAAGCCACCATAATGGGTGCATCCTTGGACGAAATATACAAGATGCCACTTCATAAATTTCGTCCCGAGGCTATTTTAGGTGCTGCGTCACCTTATTATTGGGCCAGGCCCATGTAATTTCGAAATACATAAGTATAGGCTATTTTTAGAGTCCGTATGTGTGGGGAAACAAGAGATAGGGTTGATTTCGGACCCCTCCACCAAGGGCCACGAAATTCCCCCCCTCTTCCTCCATATATACAGCCCTTAGGGCATCGTTTAGACTTTGGGTTTTGTTTAGATTAAAAGTTCGCCATAGCTGCAACTTCGCGTACTTCGTTTGTGTTCAACGACCAGACAAAGGCGTCACAGAACCCCACCTTGATCAATAAAGCTTTCATCTTATGTTCGCAATATCCAGATTGCAATCTCAGTTTCTTGCTTGTTCTTCGTTTGCTCGCAGGAAACAGACCCTCGTGGTCAGGTTGATCGTGCTCCGGCGTGGTCAATAACCTCTCGGAGTTGGTTTAGCGATTGCTAAGGCGCGACGTCCTCG
>NW_021316141.1:0-1666 GCF_002162155.2 Triticum dicoccoides | reverse complement strand
AGCCCAGTGGGGGGGGGTTGCTTTCTCTTTTTTTTTAGCTTTGTTTTCTGTTTTCTTTTCTTTATCTATTTTCTTTTCTATTTTATTCTTTTAATTTCTGTTTTATAAAATATAAATACAACTCCTAAATTAATGTTATAATTTATTCTACTGCCCCAAAAAGTGTAACACCTAATTAAAAATAGTTTGCACTATTATTATTTTTAAAAGGCATTTAATTAATTGTCATAGCTGCTGTTTTAATTACTTTAGAGCCTTTAAACATATTATAAAATTGTGGTTTCTCCACAATAATTACCTGTGCATTATTTTGTTCACTCCGAACATTTTAGTTTTAAATTTGAAAACTTTTATTGTTTACTTGATTTTGAATTTGAATTTGAATCGGTTTTTTTGAATTAACGAGAGATTAGCAGCAGTAATAATGGTGACGTGGCATCATTAACGGGGGTGGGGGGGATTACTGTAGCCTAATTATCCGGGCGTCACAATTCTCCTCCACTACAAGAAATCTCGTCTCGAGATTTAAGCGGTGGAGTAAGGGGGGAAGTTGTGGTTGCGAAATTCTAACGGATCTTCTCGGTCTTGGTTGCTCTCCTCGAAGAGACCGGTCCAGTACATTGATGTTTTCATTTCTCCGCTTCAGGTCATCATGATGAAGTTGGCATCCTTTCTTCGGGATCTTCATCGTATTTACGAATAGGTAACGAGGCATATTGGCAACGATAGTATGTTATAAGGTTAATGATCTGGGATTAACCCATGAATGAGCATAAGAGTACCTCTCTAGTTGAACAAATAAAACACATCGAGAGTAAAGTTGGAAGGTACAATAAGAAGTTTCAGGCAGCCAGGCAATCGTTCAATGCCTAGTCAGAAGGTGAAAGTGGTTTTAAAGCCACGGAATAATTATTGTGTCCGATGGCAGAATTGATGATCTCATCGGAAGGTGGCTCACGAATTACATACAAGTCCACGCGGGAGGAATAACTTTGGAAACAGGGGGTGTACAGGAGAGTCAGATTTCGATCCTGTGGAAATGTGGGTTATGGGCCCACCATGTGGTTTTAAAGTAAGAAGGGCGATGACGTCTTGCACGATCATGTAAGTAAGGCATTTCAGAGGATAGCCCGTCAGTTCTGTCGGCAACAACATCGGTACCAAGGGCGAGGGACGAAGAGAACCAATTCCTGCTCGTTGAATGAGGCGGACCAATAGGCAAAGTTCTTATCCATCGGTGGTTACCGAAATGTTTTCAACAATAGTAACAGGGTCTTACTGACAGAATTGTACACCGAGGTGTTTACAAAAGTAGGAGAATATTACTGCTTAGATCTCATAGATCACAAGAAAGGTTAAACCAAACAATGGAAAGGAAGATATGATTATCGGATTTAACCAGATCAATGGAAAGGAAAAATGTGTTTAAACACATTTTCCAGGGGTATATCCTTCCCAAGGACAAGCAGATGATATCCATGACAGGATAGTAGGTAGAAAACCATTTTAGGTAAGGGAAGAAAAATTTCATGACATTACCCATACAACGGTGTTTGGATAATTGATAAAGAGAAATTTAGCATTGTGCTTCAAATGTTCTTGGTGATGAACGGAGTACCACAGACATGCTTCAGGTAGCAATGATATGGTGTTTCAATCAAGGGCC
>NW_021316140.1:0-1629 GCF_002162155.2 Triticum dicoccoides | reverse complement strand
GCCCACAGCCGCGCCGGCCCGCTCGGCCCAGGCGGGGCCCCCGAAGCCCATCGCGCCGCGCCGCCCATCCCTCCGCCGCTCCGACGACCGCCACCCCGCTCCGCCTCGTCGCCGGCAACTGCCGCCCGGCGCTGCCTCGCCGCGCCGCCCGAGGCCGCCCTGCCGCGCCACCGCCGTGCCCCTCACTGCCCGGTGCCGGCGACCGCCCCGACGAGCTCCTCACCACCCCGGCGAGATCCCCGTCGCCGGATCCGGCCCCCTTTTTCCCTCTCAGGCCATCTGCAGTCCTCCGGCGATTCTCGAAGAGCGTGCATGAACCCTAGATTTGGGAGAGAGGTTGACTTTTGCCCCGTTTCAGTATTTTTTAGCATATTTCATCATGTCATAACTCTGCATCCGTGGCTCCGTTTCGGGCGTGTAGCATATCAAATTGTTCGTCTCGACGAGTACTTTATTTCATACCATTGCACCATGTTCATTTGAGTTCATTTTGATGCCCTAAATGCTGTTGCAAGAGTGCTATGCAATGTTAGTTTCAGGTTCTTAGCAGAGATTGGACTTTTGTCATTTTTGCCATATTTAATGTGTGCCTCTTATGAATTTGAGCCCTACATGAGTTTTGAAGTATGCCATGCCATCTTTACAGGGGTGTATGACATGTATTTTTGTGATCTCTGTGGTAACTAGCACAAGCATGCAAAGTAGCTCTTGTAATGTTGCTGATTTCAGGGACTTAGAAATCTTCTAAGTCATTTTCCTGACTATATTTTTATGCCATGTATTCATGTTGCTATAGAGTGATCCATGCCTCTTTTGGGCATGATTAGTAAGGATGTTTTGTAGATATTATTGTGCTCTATCCTTCCATGTCTTTTTTTGCAATTATGGAGCACCCTAGCTTGACTCAATCGAGCTCTACTTTTTCTATAAAATGTTCCTGGCAGAATGTTTACGTGTTAAGGATTTTTGCCGAGGTTGTTCTAGTTTGTCCTTGCATGCTATGAGGTTGTTCTTGCCATGTTTAGCTTCTATGCCATATCTACTTGCTCGGTGTATGCTTAGTTTGTCATGCAATGCCCTGTGGTGAGTGCATCGAGCTCGTAAACATGCCTACTTAATATCTGTTTTGCCATGTTCCGGTTTTCTACTAAGTCTGAATCTGTTAACTTTAATTTCTATGTTCACATGGTTGCCATTGTAGTTTCTGATCCCTTTTGGCTTATGGTCAGTAAGGGACTTTTGTTGTATGCTTTGAGTAGCTTATTCCCATGCCTTGCTTTGCCATGTTATGTTCCTGTAGCATGTTGTTATCTTGCTCTAAACATTGCTTCCTCATGTTAAATTCCTGACATGTTGTTTATTTCACTAAGTCTGTAACCTGATATCATTTGCACTTTTGCCATGCTTGTTTGAACCTGCTATTGAGTGAATTAGCCATAGCCCAGTGTTCATATTTTGTCAAGCATCTTGAGTGGATCACTGCCTTGTATTTTTTTGCTATGTTAGAATGAAGTAGCTTGTTGTTCTTGATGCATTTAGATGGCCTCGTGCTGTTAATCGCAGATCGGTGCCATATTTGTTTTGCTTGCCATTTGCAAACCGTGCATCCGTTTCCGGTGATCTTTATAT
>NW_021316139.1:0-987 GCF_002162155.2 Triticum dicoccoides | reverse complement strand
GCATCACAGCCCACCCCTACGGTCAGCGCTGTCCACGGCCTCCAGTAAGCTACAAACACCAGAAACTACTTGCAACTCCTGGACAGAGGACTAGGGTGAATAAGAAGTCGAGCGGGGTCATATTTCAGGGCCCAATGTATGGTAGTAGCTGAGTCATGGATCACAAACACAGAACTCAGTTCCTAAGGACGGCTTCAATGAGACAACCCACCATGTACTCCTACATGGCCTCTCACCGCTACCTTTACCAAATCGTGTTCACACACTTAGCTCACACACAGTAGGACATGTTCACACGCCTCTGATTCATCCCCGATGAATCAGACCTGACTCAACTCTAAGCAGTAGCAGGCATGACAAACAAACATGAATGAGTAGGCACAACAGGGCTCAAACAACTCCTACTCATGCTAGTGGGTTTCATCTAATTACTATGGAATGACAGGTCATGCAGAGGATAAAGGGGTTCAGCTACCGCAGCAAGTAACAGATGAATCGATGTTGTCCTAATGCAGTAAAAGAGAGCAGGAGCGAGAGAGTGGGATTGTATCAGAATGAACAAGGGGGTTTTGCTTGCCTGGCACTTCTGAAGATAACATTGAGTCTTCATCAGTGTCAACGATCACATCATCGGTATCACGTCTATCGAGAGGGGACAAATACCGGCAACACAGAAAGGAACACAATCAATGCAATGCACAATATGATGCATGATCATGACATGGCAAAATGAATGTGTTTTGAGCTAATGCAACTAAAACCAAATTAAATGAAGTTGGTTTGAATCCAAGATTCAAATTCAAACTCCATATGTGGTTATTTAAATGTCATTCACTTCATTTGTCCTAAACAGTAGTGATAAGTTGTTCTAACATGCATGAAAATGGTACAGATGGATTCCTTGAATTTTTCTGATAATTTTTCATATATAAATTATTTAATTTGGAGTTACGGTTAATTTTCTATGAATTTTAGAAGTTTATACAA
>NW_021316138.1:0-2442 GCF_002162155.2 Triticum dicoccoides | reverse complement strand
CTAGAGCGTATCCCCAAATGATAGCGGTAAATCGGTAAGAGACATCATAGATCGCACCATATCCAATAGAGTGCGATTACGGCGTTCGGACACATCGTTTCGCTGAGGTGTTCCAGGCGGCGTGAGTTGTGAAACGATTCCACATTTTCTTAAGTGTGTACCAAATTCGTGACTTAAATATTCTCCTCCACGATTCGATCGTAAGAATTTTATCTGTTGGTCACGTTGATTCTCTACTTCATTCTGAAATTCCTTGAACTTTTCAAAGGTCTCAGACTTGTGTTTCATCAAGTAGACATACCCATATCTACTCAAGTCATCTGTGAGAGTGAGAACATAACGATATCCTCCGCGAGCCTCAACACTCATTGGACCGCACACATCGGTATGTATGATTTCCAACAAGTTGGTTGCTCGCTCCATTGTTCCGGAGAACGGAGTCTTGGTCATTTTGCCCATGAGGCATGGTTCGCATGTGTCAAATGATTCATAATCGAGAGATTCTAAAAGTCCATCAGCATGGAGCTTCTTCATGCGCTTGACACCAATGTGACCAAGGCGGCAGTGCCACAAGTATGTGGGACTATCGTTATCAACTTTACATCTTTTGGTATTCACGCTATGAATATGTGTAACATTACGTTCGAGATTCATTAAGAATAAACCATTGACCATCGGAGCATGACCATAAAACATATCTCTCATATAAATAGAACAACCATTATTCTCGGATTTAAATGAGTAGCCATCTCGTATCAAACGAGATCCATATACAATGTTCATGCTCAAACTTGGCACCAAATAACAATTATTAAGGTTCAAAACTAATCCCGTAGGTAAATGTAGAGGTAGCGTGCCGACGGCGATCACATCGACTCTGGAACCATTCCCGACGCGCATCGTCACCTCGTCCTTCGCCTGTCTCCGCTTATTCCGCAGCTCCTGCTGTGAGTTACAAATATGAGTAGCGGCACCGGTATCAAATACCCAGGAGTTACTACGAGTACTGGTAAGGTACACATCAATTACATGTATATCAAATATACCTTTAGTGTTGCCGGCCTTTTTATCCGCTAAGTATTTGGGGCAGTTCCGCTTCCAGTGACCCTTCCCCTTGCAATAAAAGCACTCAGTTTCAGGCTTGGGTCCATTCTTTGACTTCTTCCCGGCAACTGGCTTACCGGACGCGGCAACATCTTTGCCGTCCTTCTTGAAGTTCTTCTTACCCTTGCCCTTCTTGAACTTAGTGGTCTTATTGACCATCAACACTTGATGTTCTTTCTTGATTTCAACCTCTGCTGATTTCAGCATCGAGAATACTTCAGGAATGGTCTTCACCATTCCCTGCATATTGTAGTTCATCACAAAGCTCTTGTAGCTTGGTGGGAGCGACTGAAGGATTCTGTCAATGACCGCCTCATCCGGGAGGTTAATGTCCAGCTGGGACAGGTGGTTGTGCAACCCAGACATTTTGAGTATGTGCTCACTGACAGAACTATTTTCCTCCATCTTACAACTATAGAACTTGTCGGAGACTTCATATCTCTCGACACGGGCATGAGCTTGGAAAACTAGTTTCAGCTCCTCGAACATCTCATATGCTCCGTGTTGCTCAAAACGCTTTTGGAGCCCCGGTTCTAAGCTGTAAAGCATGCCGCACTGAACGAGGGAGTAATCATCAGCACGAGACTGCCAAGCATTCATAATGTCTTGGTTCTCTGGGACGGGAGCGTCACCTAGCGGTCCTTCTAGGACATATTGTTTCCTGGCAGCTATGAGGATGATCCTCAGGTTCCGGACCCAGTCCGTATAGTTGCTGTCATCATTTTTCAGCTTGGTTTTCTCTAGGACGCGTTGAAGTTCATGTTGACATGAGCGTTGGCCATTTGATCTACAAGACATATTATGCAAAAAGTTTTAGACTAAGTTCATGATAATTAAGTTCATCTAATCAAATTATTTTAATGAACTCCCATTCAGATTAGACATCCCTCTAGTCATCTAAGTGTTACACGATCCGAGTCGACTAGGCCGTGTCCGATCATCACGTGAGACGGACTAGTCATCGTCGGTGAACATTCTCATGTTGATCGTATCTTCCATACGACTCGTGTTCGACCTTTCAGTCTCCGTGTTCCGAGGCCATGTCTGTACATGCTAGGCTCGTCAAGTTAACCCTAAGTGTTTTGCATGTGTAAAACTGTCTTACACCCATTGTATGTGAACGTAAGGATCTATCACACCCGATCATCACGTGGTGCTTCGAAACGACGAACTTTAGCAACGGTGCACAGTTAGGGGAGAACACTTCTTGAAATTTTTGTAAGGGATCATCTTATTTACTACCGTCGTTTTAAGTAAACAAGATGCATAAAACATAATAAACATCACATGCAATTATATAAAGTAGTGACATGATATGGCCAATATCATATAGCTCCT
>NW_021316137.1:0-853 GCF_002162155.2 Triticum dicoccoides | reverse complement strand
ATATAATGCTCTTGGATTCATATCAAGTAACCTAGATTGTACCCCTCGGTATTTTCCTTTCATATTAGAACCGTTATCATATCCTTGACCCCTTATATCTTGAATATTTAGGCCAAAAGACTCAACAGAATCAAGCAGTACTTTGAAAATCCCTAAGCCAGAAGTGTCATCCACTTTCAAGAACCCCAGAAAGTACTCCTCAATTTTTATTTTGCCATCAGACAGATTAACACATCGAACTAAAAAGGTCATTTGTTCTTGATGACTAACATCACGGGTACAATCTAGGATAACAGAGAAATACTTGGCCTCTTTAACAACCTTTATGATAGAACATGTGATGTCAGAAGCCAAAAGAGATATCAGCTCATTTTGTATTTTATGACTGAGATAGTGATAATGGGTTTCCTTGTTCTCAACACGTCTAAGGTGATCTTGCATTACCATATCAAATTCTGCAATCATCTCAATGCAAGCTAAGAAATTACCATTATCATCCTTGTAAAGCTGCTCACTACTTCCACGAAAAGCCAAGTTGCGTTTACCAAGATATTTCACAACTGCTATTATTCTTAACAGAACTTGCCTAACACGTTCTTTCTCCTTTGTTATTTGATGTTGCAAATCCTTATCAATAGTTTCCTGTTTTCTCATTCTAACTCTCAATTCATTCCACTTGTTCATGTTATTAATATGCTCAATGCTATTTTCATGTTATTTGATAACATGAACATCCTTAGCACTGTCAACACCCTAGATAACATCCTTAGCACTGTTCATGTTATTTGATAGTTCATGTTATTTGATAACACCCTAGAACATGAAATTCCTTGATTAACATGAAATTCCTTGA
>NW_021316136.1:0-1023 GCF_002162155.2 Triticum dicoccoides | reverse complement strand
GAAACATGGCAACATTATTTATGGCCCAAAGAATTTGTTATACATTCTGATCATGAATCTTTGAAACATATTAAAAGTCAAGCTAAACTGAATCGTAGACATGCTAAATGGGTTGAATTCATTGAGACTTTCCCTTATGTCATTAAACACAAGAAGGGAAAAGAAAATGTTATTGCTGATGCATTGTCTCGTCGCTATACTATGCTTTCACAACTTGACTTCAAAATATTTGGTTTGGAGACCATCAAAGATCAATATGTGCATGATGCTGATTTTAAAGAGGTAATGCAGAATTGTAAAGAAGGAAGAATGTGGAACAAGTTTGTCGTTAACGATGGATTTGTGTTTCGTGCTAACAAGCTATGCATTCCAGCTAGCTCCGTTCGTCTTTTGTTGTTGCAGGAGGCGCATGGAGGAGGATTAATGGGACACCTTTGCCTCTATTAATGGGACACTTTGGCGTGAAGAAGACGGAGGACGTACTTGCTACACATTTCTTTTGGCCAAAGATGAGACGGGATGTTGAGCGTTTTATTGCTCGATGCACTACATGTCAAAAGGCTAAGTCACGACTCAATCCTCATGGTTTATATATGCCTTTGCCTGTACCTAGTGTTCCTTGGGAGGATATATCTATGGACTTTGTTTTAGGTTTACCTCGAACAAAGAAGGGGAGGGATAGCATATTTGTTGTCGTGGATAGATTCTCGAAAATGGCACACTTTATACCATGTCATAAAAGCGATGATGCTGTTAATGTTGCTGATTTGTTCTTTCGTGAAATTATTCGCTTGCATGGTGTGCCAAATACTATTGTTTCAGATCATGATACTAAATTTCTTAGCCACTTTTGGAGATGTTTATGGGCTAAGTTGGGGACTAAACTGCTTTTTAGTACTACTTGTCACCCCCAAACTGATGGACAAACTGAAGTAGTCAATAGAACGTTGTCTACTATGCTTAGGGCTGTTTTGAAGAATAATAAGAAAATGTGGGAGGAATGCTTGCCTCATATTGAATTTG
>NW_021316135.1:0-1347 GCF_002162155.2 Triticum dicoccoides | reverse complement strand
CGTCTGAGCGACACCACATAAAGGGCTTTTAAAGAAATGCCATAGTCGGGCATCTGAGCGACACCACTTAAAGGGCTTTAAAAGAAATGCCACAGTCGGGTGTCTGAGCGACACCACATAAAGGGCTTTAAAAGAAATGCCACAGTCGGGCGTCTGAGTGACACCACATAAAGGGCTTTAAAAGAAACAATCAAATGAATATCCCGGAGGTAGAACCATCCCAGAGATATTCGGTAATAACAATAATATCACGGGTTAGTCAACAATAATAATAATCATAGATATCACAAGTCACGAGTAGTAATTCCATTTCTGGTTAACCGTTTCACCTCCGAAGACCGACACTAAAACCGACACCTGACCCATCCCAGACTGTAATCCTTAACCATGGACACAGCTATTCGAATAGGTTTATTCTCTGCAGAGGGTGTACTCTTTACCCACGAGTAACGGATTTCTCTAGTCCAGCAGGACTAATTCCGTCTACGGTCTTTTTGTTGAAAACACACCTAACTTGCACACACCAGCTTATCTCACACGTGTCTGGAATCACCCACGACACCTGTTAAGCAAACTCTAAGTGGGGAGGCTACAACCTCGCGTAGCATGGGATCAAATTTATATCGCGCGCTCTAAGGGGTGGCCTCCCCTCTCGGTCCCAACCGGAAACACCCATGCCCCCGGACCAGGTGGCCTGCCTACCAGCTACAACCGGTATCTTCCACCATGGCCTCTCTGTACGGTGTGTGCTGGAAAGAGGTTGACAACTTACTGAACCGTACTCTACTTGCTGTAGAGACGAGTGGTAGTACGAAACAAGTATGGGGTTTACTGGAACAAGACTCGATCTACGGTCAACTCAGGAGGTTTAAGTATTCCCTGCATGATTAGCATAACGATTATATTTCATCCAGCAGAGTCACTTCTCATATCACCTTACCATGCCATACCAGACATAACCGTCCCGACGGAGACCGGCGACAAACTCATGCCTACCCAAGGCAGAGGTTTTCCCGGGTTCCTGCCGGTATGCATGCAAGGCATATGAGGGTGATTATCATCACAAGTGTGTTCATTACCAACAGCATGGAAATCAATAACATGCACCTATGCATATGATCATATCACATGAAATAACAAGTCCTTCGAAATGCGGTGGTGTTATAAATGTATCAACGATCACACCAAAAATATTATGCCGGGGTTCAGAATGCTTGCCTTCAATGTGTGGAAAGGCAGGGTGCACTCCAAAACTTTTGAAAGTTTCTTCTCTCTCCCCAAAATCCTATTTAAAAAATATTTGAATTAACACATATTTCAAAAACAGAACCAAAAAGTTGTTTGAAA
>NW_021316134.1:0-1209 GCF_002162155.2 Triticum dicoccoides | reverse complement strand
GAGATGGTGGATTTCGCTTTGGTGGAAGTCGACTTTGACGATCCGACTACGAACGTGCGAGGACGTCGCGCCTTAGCAATCGCTAAACCAACTCCGAGAGGTTATTGACCACGCCGGAGCACGATCAACCTGACCACGAGGGTCTGTTTCCTGCGAGCAAACGAAGAACAAGCAAGAAACTAAGATTGCAATCTGGATATTGCGAATATAAGATGAAAGCTTTATTGATCAAGGTGGGGTTCTGTGACGCCTTTGTCTGGTCGTTGAACACAAACGAAGTACGCGAAGTTGCAGCTATGGCGAACTTTTAATCTAAACAAAACCCAAAGTCTAAACGATGCCCTAAGGGCTGTATATATGGAGGAAGAGGGGGAAATTTCGTGGCCCTTGGTGGAGGAGTCCGAAATCAACCCTATCTCTTGTTTCCCCACACATACGGACTCTAAAATAGCCTATACTTATGTATTTCGAAATTACATGGGCCTGGCCCAATAATAAGGTGACGCAGCACCTAAAATAGCCTCGGGACGAAATTTATGAAGTGGCATCTTGTATATTTCGTCCAAGGCTTCATGCACCCATTATGGTGGCTTCAAAGTCCTAAAATCATCACTTGTAACTCCGTTCTTGTTCCCCTTGCGCATGCCATCATCTCCATGCTTGTTCTTGCTCCAATGTTCATCCTTCTCCAAGCTAGGCCCTTCATTTGTAAGCAAAACAAATGTATCCAATTTAGACAGCATCATATTCTCATGAACATTAGAATCATTACCAAGAAACGAAAGTACCTGGTAATTTAGTTGGCGTGCACGAGCTCTAGTAATTGGTCCAGTATGTATAGCAGCAGGGGCTGTGGGTGTAACAATTGTATTGATGTCCTCATCATCCTCCCCTTCTTGAAATGAAGTCGTCCTCGACGGAAGTCCATCTTCCTCACCCAAATAAGGCTTCAAATCTGCAATGTTAAAAGTGGGACTAACCCCAAAATCTGCAGGCAGCTCAAGTTTATATGCATTATCATTTATTTTCTCTAACACCTTAAAGGGACCATCAGCACGTGGCATTAGCTTTGATTTGCGCAAATCAGGAAATCTATCCTTACGCAAATGTAACCAAACAAGATCTCCAGGTGCAAACACAACATGTTTTCTACCCTTATCTCCAGCAAGTTTATATTTAGCATTCATACGCTCAATGTTTTCCTTAGTT
>NW_021316133.1:0-1894 GCF_002162155.2 Triticum dicoccoides | reverse complement strand
GAATCATTCAAAGGAGGATACCACCCTATCATAGCAAATCACAACCATCTTAATAGCATGTTGGCACGCAATGTAAACCATTATAAACTCCTAGCTAATTAAGCATGTCATGAGCAACTATAATCTCTAATTTTCATTGCAAACATGTTTCATCCATAATAGGATGAATCAGGAACGGTGGACTAATCATATGTACAAAAACAAGATAGGTTGAGTTCGGACCAGCTTCTCTCATCTCAATCAGTCCATCATATATCGTCATTATTGCCTTTCACTCGCACGAACGAACGTGTGGATAATAATAACAGTGCACATGCATTGGACTAAGCTAGAATCTGCAAGCATTTAATACAAAGGAGAAGACAAGGTAATGTGGGCTCTTGGTTTGATCAACAATAATGCATATGAGAGCCACTCAACATTTTCATCGTGGTCTTATCCTCTCGACCCCCAAAGAAAAGAAAAGAAATAGAACTATTTACACGGGAAATCTCCCAACAAGCAAAAAGAAGAACGAGAAATCTTTTTGGGTTTTCTTTTAGTTACTACTACAAGCACGGAAAGTAAACTAGCTAAAAGTTACAACTAATTTTTTTGTATTTTTCTTAAGGTTTTTCAAACACACAAGAAGAAAGCAAGAAAAGGAAATAAACTAGCATGGATAGTACGATGAAAAACTATGAGCACCGACAACTAGCATGAGTGTGTCAACATGAATGTAATGTTGGTGAGAAATACGTACTGCCCCAAGCTTAGGCTTTTGGGCTAAGTTGTTATATGGCCACTACTCGATGCTACTCTCTCCGGTGTACTTAGGAGGCGCTCCTCAGGATGCCACCGGTTAGCGATCTCCTCCGGATCCCACTGATAAATAGACTGTCGATATGGGTCAAGTGGTGGCTCAGGCTCAGGCTCTAGGGCTTGTGTCAGCCTCCGGTATGCATAAATGGCCTCGGGCAAGATGAGGTACGCTCCTGAAAGTATGTTGAACAAAGAGGGTGCAGGCAAGATAATAGTCTCACAGTGAGTCTTATCAAATATCAAATTATACTTAAGCCTATTCTTATTATTTTTAACAATAAACTCATGTGCTACCATACTCTTATAATCTAGAAAATTAGTGGGCAACAACTTCTCCTCTTTCTCTTGATGCCTAATAGGTATCTCAAAATGTTCAGCAAGGCGTGAGGCAAAGATGCCTCCAAAGATAGGGATCTTTGTACGGTTCAGGATTAACCGTTTAGCAACAATAGCGCCTAAACTGAAGGTTGTATCACGAAATAAAGCATGGCGCAAAATAACAAGATCAGGAGCACTAAGATTTCCACTGTTCCCACGACCAATTAAGCATCTACTAGCAAATGTCGCAAAGTAACATAGAACAGAATTTCATTTGAAGTTTTAGAGTTTGGCACATACAAATTTACTTGGAACGATAGGTAGATACCGCATATATAGGAAGGTATGGTGGACTCATATGGCATAACTTTGGGGTTTATGGAAGTGGATGCACAAGAAGTATTCCCGCTTAGTACAAGTGAAGGCTAGAAGAAGACTGGGAAGCGACCAACTAGAGAGCGACAACAATCATGAACGTGCATTAAGATTAATCAACAATGGGTGCATGCATGAGTAGGATATAAATCACCATGAACATAAATATCGTGGAGGGTATGTTGATTTTGTTTCAGCTACTTGCGTGAACATGTGCCAAGTCAAGCCACTCGAATCATTCAAAGGAGGATACCACCCTATCATAGCAAATCACAACCATCTTAATAGCATGTTGGCACGCAATGTAAACCATTATAAACTCCTAGCTAATTAAGCATGTCATGAGCAACTATAATCTCTAATTTTCATTGCAAACATGTTTCATCCATAATAGGATGAA
>NW_021316132.1:0-1786 GCF_002162155.2 Triticum dicoccoides | reverse complement strand
AACAACCATGGAAATCGCTCTGGGACCCCAAAGCGGCGAGTAATAGTGCACGAAACGGACCAGAATCGGCCAAAATTCTGAGTGTTGATGACCGAAACGTAAACGCACAACGGGGTTCGTAAATTGTGGAAATCACTCCAGGACCCCCGAAACTAAGTAATAGTCCAAGAAATGGGCCAAAAATCGGCCCAAACTGCGATTGATATGACATACATGTAAGCGCACCTTGGGGTTCAACAACTGTGGAAATCTCTTCGGGACCCCAAAACGGTGAGTAATAGTCCACGAAACGAGTCAGAATCGACAAAAACCATGAGTGTTGATGACCGATACGTAAACGCACCCCGGGGTTTGTTAATCAAGAAAAGCACTCCGGGACCCCAAAACAGTGAGTAATAGTCCATGAAACGGGCCAGAATCGGCCAAAACTGCGAGTGCCAGAAAACGAGCCCGAATCGGCCGAAACTGCGAGTGTTGATGATCGACACGTAAACGCACCCCGGGGTTTGTTAATTGCGCAAGTCACACCGGGACCCCAATCAGTGAGTAATAGTCCACGAAACGGGCCAGAATCGGCCACAACTGTGAGTGTTCATGACCGACACGTAAACGCATTTTGGGGTTCAACAACTATGGAAATCGCTTCGGGACCCCTAAATGTTGAGTAATAGTCCTCAAATCGCGTCAGAATTGGCCAAAACTGTGAGTGTTGAGGACAGACACGCAAACGCACCCCGGGAATTGTCAATCATGGAAATCGCTCTGGGTCGCCAAAATGGTGAATAATCGTGCACGAAATGGACCAGAGTCGACCAAAATTGTGTGTTGATGACTGACATGTAAACGCACCACGGAGTTCGTCAATCGTGGAAATCACCGCGGGACGCCCAAAACTAATTAATAGTGCAAGAAACGGGCCAAAATCGGCCCAAACTGCAATCGTTGATGATCGACACGTAAGCGCACCATGGGGTTCAACAACCATGGAAATCGCTTTGGGGCCCCAAAACGGTGAGTAGTAGTCGACGAAACGGGCCAGAAGCGGCCCACAATGCGAGTGTTGCTAACCGACACATAAACACACCCCCGGTGTTCGTCAATCATGGAAATCACACCGAGACGCCAAAACAGAGTAATAGTCCAAGAAACGGGCCAGAATTGGCAAAAACTATGAATGTTGATGACAGACACATAAGTGCACCTTGGAGTTCAACAACCATGGAAATCGCTCTGGGACCCCAAAGCGGCGAGTAATAGTGCACGAAACGGACCAGAATCGGCCAAAATTCTGAGTGTTGATGACCGAAACGTAAACGCACAACGGGGTTCGTAAATTGTGGAAATCACTCCAGGACCCCCGAAACCAAGTAATAGTCCAAGAAATGGGCCAAAAATCGGCCCAAACTGCGATTGATATGACATACATGTAAGCGCACCTTGGGGTTCAACAACTGTGGAAATCTCTTCGGGACCCCAAAACGGTGAGTAATAGTCCACGAAACGAGTCAGAATCGACAAAAACCATGAGTGTTGATGACCGATACGTAAACGCACCCCGGGGTTTGTTAATCAAGGAAAGCACTCCGGGACCCCAAAACAGTGAGTAATAGTCCATGAAACGGGCCAGAATCGGCCAAAACTGCGAGTGCCAGAAAACGAGCCCGAATCGGCCGAAACTGCGAGTGTTGATGATCGACACGTAAACGCACCCCGGGGTTTGTTAATTGCGCAAGTCACACCGGGACCCCAATCAGTGAGTAATAGTCCACGAAACGGGCCAGAATCG
>NW_021316131.1:0-1577 GCF_002162155.2 Triticum dicoccoides | reverse complement strand
ACAGACTAGGCACACGTGGCACGGTGTACCAAGTGGCACCCGGATGGTGGGCTTGGGAACCCTGCTCACATCATTTGGGGCCGTGAGCGACACCCCGGCCGGATCTCCTTGCGGATGGAACCCGAATAGGCGATAAACCTGGACTAGAGTCTTGTGTGGTTAGTCAGGTCGTGGCCGACACCCTCGCCAGGCTTCCGCTTGAAGGTTGCCGAGATACATGACGTGTACATGGCGGTAAGTGGCGAGAGCGTGTGTGAAGAAGTACACCCCTGCAGGGTTAACATGATCTATTCGAATAGCCGGGTCCGCGGTTATGGACTTCTTGGATGCTTACATGGTACATAGACAACTTGAAGTGGATACTCTAAAATGCTCAAGACAAGTGTGAGTGCTATGGATGGCCTTGTCGTAGGGAGACGGGGATGAATCCATAGTAGTGTATTGTGTGGTGATTAGTGGACTCGTGTACGTTGTCTCACCTCCAAAGTATCTGGTAGTCGTAGAACAGGATAGCCACAGAGTCAAAGCTGGCTTGCTGCAACTAAACCCCACATTACCCTCTTGATACAAATGCATGTATGATAGGATCTGATGTAAGTCTTGCTGAGTACCTTTGTACTCATGTTGCTTTATTTATGTTTTTGTAGCAGAGACTTCGGTCTTAATAGTGTTCTCGTGGACTTCGACAAGTAGCTTGTACCTCAGCTACGATCTTGATCGGACGTTGTAGTTAGTCAGGCTCTTCAGCCTTTTTTCATTTGTAGATGTCTGTACCCAGACATGTAATGCTTCCGCTTGTTGCTTGTATGCTCTGCATGATGGGTCTTGTGACCCCTGTTTGAAATAAATGCTATGATGGCTCTTCTGAGCCTTTATATATTTGAGTTGTTGAGTTATGCTGTGATGCCATGTTGTACAGCACATACTTGCATGTTATGCGTACGTGTAATGTGTATTGCTATGTGTGGGATCTGACTATCTAGTTGTTTATCCTTAGTAGTCTCTCTTACCGGGAAATGCCTCCTAGTGCTTCCACTGAGCCCTGGTAGCTTGCTACTGCTCCGGAACACTTAGGCTGGCCGGCATGTGTCCTTCTTCGATCCTCTGTCTGTCCCTTTGGGGAAATGTCACGCGATGGATACCGGAGTCCTGCTAGCCCGCTATAGCCCGGTTCACCGGAGTCCTGTTAGCCCAATGCTACAGCCTGGATTCACTCGCTGATGACCGACACGTTCGATGCTGGGTCATGGATGCCTGTCCCTGTAAGTTAGTGCCACTTTGGGTTTACGACTAGCCATGTCAGCCCGGGCTCTTTATCATATGGATGCTAGCGACACCATCATATACGTGTGCCAAAATGCGCAAACGGTCCCGGGCAAAGGTAAGGCGACACCCGTGGGGATACCGTGCGTGAGGCCGCAAAGTGATATGAGGTGTTACATGCTAGATCGATGTGGCATTGAGTCGGGGTCCTGACAGCCGGAGGCCGCTCATCTGACAGATCACGTGAGGACGGCCTTGGAGCGGGAGAACTCAGCACGCCACGAAGGCGGCCAGCAAGTCGGCCCCGACGAGAC
>NW_021316130.1:0-1099 GCF_002162155.2 Triticum dicoccoides | reverse complement strand
CCCGCATCAGTCGAGCCGGCAAAAGCTGAAAATGAGGAACTAAGCACCTCCCACATTGTCACCGGCAACGTCCTCCTTGCTCTTCTTGTTCCTCTTCTTCCTCTTTCATTTCTTCTCACCCTTCTCACCCTCCTCTTTGATCTCAGGTACCAAAGTGCCTGCACAATCACTACCATCAATAAAACTGTACTACAACCACCCATAAACAAGCGAGTATGAATTAGAACTAAAAAGAGGAAGGTATATTTACCCTATTAAACCCCAACCACTTCACGTAAGTACCAAAATCTGTTAGCCTAATTAACCTAATAGCCTAACATTAAGCCCTCAACTTGGCAAATAGTTGAACATTTACCGCAACCATGTAGATCTAATAGCAGCAGTCCTAACCAATGCCAATAAATAAACTACCACTATTTTCTCCCGTAAATAAACCACAAACAATTAACATAAGCATGAAATCCGTCACCCTAATTAACCAAATAGCCTAACACCTGATGTTTACCACGGCGATAAAAAGTACGATGCCAACAGCCAGCGAGGCGAATCGAGCGTGCAGGATCATTTTGAAGCCGCGAGGGCGCTGGATGGGCGGGTACTCTAGCGGCTTTTATATGTTAGATCTATTATCATCTGATGCATGCAAAATATTCTTTGATTACACAAGCAATACCTGTATTTTTCCTCAACAATTGTTTGAGATATCCATTGACCATAAACTCAGCAACAGTTGCTAAGCTTCCATCAGGATCACCACAAACAACGCCATAAAATGGAACTACATTTGGATGGTGAAATGAGTCGAGGATCTGAGCGTCTTCCCAGAAATCCGCTATTTGCAAATAGATCACAACTAAAATCCAAACTCTTTTCACTGCTTCTTAAATAAAAAACTAAAAATGAAGCTCATCTCATTTGCTCCTCTCACAAAGAGTACTCAGTTTCACAAATAACCGAATAAGGAAGCAACCAGCAGCAGGTAGTAGCACATGGCAGCAGCACAAGCAACAGCAGCAGCCAGTAGCACATCACGGCAGCACAAGCAGCAGCAGAACCAGAACAAAAGAGCACTGAAGACTGAGCACATATATAACAAGCA
>NW_021316129.1:0-1537 GCF_002162155.2 Triticum dicoccoides | reverse complement strand
GTCACCCCGGCGTCATGCTGACGCAATATTCCTTTTCTGGAATTTAGTTTATTTTATAAATAATCAGGAAATTCCAGAAAATAGCTAAAACTTCAATAAATCATAGAAATTCAACCGTAGCTCCAAATTAAATAATTTATATATGAAAAATTATCAGAAAAATTCAAGGAATCCATCTGTACCATTTCCATGCATGTTAGAACAACTTATAGATGCTGTTTAGCACAAAACAAATAAAGGGCATTTAAATAATCACATATGGAGTTTGAATTTGAATCTTGTATTCAAACCAACTTCATTTAATCTGTTGCTAGTTGCATTGGCTCAAAACACATTCATTTTGCCATGTCATGATCATGCATCATATTGTGCATTGCATTGATTGTGTTCCCTTCTGTGTTGCCGGTATTTGTCCCCTCTCGATAGACGTGATACCGATGATGTGATCGTTGACACTGATGAAGACTCAATGTTATCTTCAGAAGTGCCAGGCAAGCAAAACCCCCTTGTTCATTCCGATACAATCCCACTCTCTCGCTCCTGCTCTCTTTTACTGCTTTAGGACAACAACGATTCAACTGTTACTCGCTGCGGTAGCTGAACCCCTTTATCCTTTGCATGACCTATCATTGCCACAGTAAATAGATAAAACCCACTAGCATGAGTAGGAGTTGTTTGAGCCCTGATGTGCCTACTCATTTATGTTTGTTGTCATGCCTGCTACTACTTAGAGTTGAGTCAGGTCTGATTCATCGGGGATGAATCAGAGGCGTGGGAACATGTCCTACTGTGTGTGAGCTAAGTGTGTGAACACGATTTGGTAAAGGTAGTGGTGAGAGGCCATGTAGGAGTACATGGTGGGTTATCTCATTGCAGCCGTCCTCAGGAACTGAGTTCTGTGTTTGTGATCCATGATTCAGCTACTACCACGCATTGGGCCCGAAACCAATGGACCCTCTCGGCTTCTTGATCACCCTTGTCCTCTGTCCAGGAGTTGCAAGTAGTTTCTGGTGTTTGTAGTATGCTGGAGGCCGTGCGCAGCGCTGACCGTAGGGGTGGGCTATGATGTGGTAGGCACGTGGCACGGTGTACCGGGCGCCCGTTTGGTGTCTCGGGAACCCTGTTCACATCGTTTGGGGCTGTGAGCGAAACTCCGGCCGGATCTCCTCATGGATGGAACCCGAATAGGCGATAAACCTGGACTAGAGACTTGAGTGTTTAGGTAGGCCGTGGCCGACACCCACGTTGGGCTTCCGCTTGAAGGTTGCCGAGTACATGTCGTGTAAACGGCGGTAAGTGGTGAGAGCGTGTGTGAAGAAGTACACCCCTGCAGGGTTAACATCATCTATTCGAATAGCCGTGTCCGCGGAAAAGGACTTCTGGGTTGCTTATATCAGTTCATAGACAAGTGAAAGTGGATACTCTAAAATACGCAAGATAAGCGTGAGTACTATGGATGGCGTTCTCGTAGGGAGACGGGAGCGGATCCATAGTGGTGTATTGATATGGTGAATATGTGGACTCGTGTGCGCCACCT
>NW_021316128.1:0-846 GCF_002162155.2 Triticum dicoccoides | reverse complement strand
GGAGCTCCTGAGCTCAGCGGAGGGGCGAGGGGTGGCCGGTGACGGCTGCTATGGCGAACGACGGCGATGGTGGTGTTCGGCCGTGAGAGAGAGAGAGCGAGGGGGAGGAGGGAAGAACCGAGGGAGAGTGAGAGAGAGCAGGGGGGGCGTGGCGTCGTCCGGGGCATCGAGACGAGGAGGGGAGGGCAGGCAGGCAGGCGAGCAGGTGGCGTGGCGCGGTGGCGCGCGCGCGCGCCGGCCACACTCCCCTCCCTCTGTCGAGGACGAAGACGACAGAGGAGGGAGGCGGGCTGGGCCGCCTGCTGGCTGGGCCAGCCAGCTGGCTGGGCTGCACAGGGAGGAGCCCAGGTAAGCTTCTCCCTTTTATTTATTTCTGTTTTCTAATTTCTGACATTTGTTTTGATTTAAATAAAATATTAAATCATTTATTTACCTTATGCCAATTTTTGCAGGAGCTAGATATATTATTCCAGAGCTCCTTTATAAATGACATAATATTTGGACATATATTAATATATATAACTAATATATTTCCAATGCAAATATTTATGCATTAATTCCAAATGCCCAAAATAAATACCTATGAGCTCTTAAAAATATTGGTTTGATTTTTATCTCTGTCCAATATTTTCAGAGAGCAACATGAGCATTTTCTTGGACCTTTTTGGAGAAATTTTTATTTGGATCATTTTCAAAAATGATTCTGAGGGTTTCACAAATCCCCATTTCAAATTAAATGGAATTTTAAACATGATGCACACACTCTGATGCATGACTAGCTAGGGTGTGACAACTCACCCCCACTCAAAAGAATCTCGTCCCGAGATTTGGGTTCCTCCGGGAAGA
>NW_021316127.1:0-2389 GCF_002162155.2 Triticum dicoccoides | reverse complement strand
CATGATCTAGAGCTTGCAGCCGTAGTCTATGCACTTAAGACCTGGCGACATTACCTCCTCGGTAATCGTTGCGAAATATTCACTGATCACCAAAGTCTGAAGTATATTTTCACCCAACCGGATTTGAATCTCAGGCAGAGACGTTGGGTTGAATTGATCACAGACTTCGACTTAGGAATAACCTACACCCCAGGGAAAGCCAACGTCATGGCTGATGCGCTAAGTCGTAAATCTTATTGTAACAACCTGATGTTACAACAAAGTCAACCGCTTCTCCATGAGGAATTTCGGAAGCTTAACCTTCACATTGTACCTCAAGGTTTTCTTTCCACCTTGGTGGCAAAACCTACCCTTACGGATCAAATTATCAAAGCACAGAAGGTAGATCCGGGAATCTCCCGCATCAAGAGGAACATTCAGAAAGGAATTGCGAATTGTTTCTCCATTAATGATCGAGGAGTCGTATACTTCGGGAATCGACTAGTGGTTCCCAAAGTGCGCAACCTAAGGCGATTAATCCTTAAGGAAGCTCATGAATCTCCTCTCACCATTCATCCCGGTAGCTCTAAAATGTATCAGGACCTACGCCAGAGGTTCTGGTGGACTAGGATGAAGAGAGAAATTGCTCAGTATATTGCAAATTGCGACGTCTGTCGTCGTGTAAAAGCAGAGCATCAACGGCCTGCTGGCACCCTTCAACCCTTAGCTATTCCTGAATGGAAATGGGATAAAATTGGTATGGATTTCATTACCGGTTTTCCCAGGACCAAGAGAGGGAATAATGCTATTTTCGTCGTGGTCGATCGTCTCTCCAAAGTAGCCCATTTCTTACCTGTTCGTGAGAGTATAACCGCTAGTCAGCTGGCAGATTTGTACATCTCCCGAATAGTGTCTCTCCATGGTGTTCCTTTGGAAATTAACTCGGATCGAGGAAGTCTTTTCACCTCTTGATTTTGGGAAAGTTTCCAAAATGCTATGGGAACTCGTCTCTCCTTTAGCACCGCTTTCCACCCTCAGTCGAGTGGTCAAGTGGAACGCGTCAACCAAATTCTAGAAGACATGCTTCGAGCCTCTGTTATCTCATTCGGAATGAACTGGGAGAAGTGCCTTCCATTTGCCGAATTCGCTTACAACAACAGCTATCAATCTAGCTTGGGTAAAGCCCCTTTTGAAGTTCTCTATGGACGACGATGTCGAACACCCCTTAACTGGTCAGAGACCGGGGAAAGACAATTCTTTGGCCTGGATATGATTCAGGAAGCAGAAGAACAAGTTCGTATCGTTCGTGAAAAGTTGAAAACAGCCCAATCTCGTCAAAAGAGTCAATATGACCGAAAACATAAGGCTATGACTTTCGAGGTTGACGAGAAGGCTTATCTTCGGGTCACCCCTCTGAAGGGAACCCATCGTTTCGGTATCAAAGGCAAATTGGCTCCTCGTTACATTGGACCTTTTCGCATTCTTGCCAAACGAGGAGAAGTTGCCTACCAGTTGGAACTACCTCCGCACCTCTCCAGAGTTCACGATGTCTTCCACGTTTCTCAACTCAGGCGTTGCTTCTCGGATCCTATCCGTGGAGTGGACCACGAAACGCTTGATCTCCAAGATGATTTACATATCGAGAGTACCCCATTCGTATCCTCGATCAAGCCGAACGTACCACGCGACGTCATAATATCAAGTTTCTCAAGGTTCAATGGTCGCACCATTCTGAGGATGAAGCAACTTGGGAAAGGGAGGATCGTCTTCGACTCGAGTATCCCGCCTTCTTCCCGGAGGAACCCAAATCTCGGGACGAGATTCTTTTGAGTGGGGGTGAGTTGTCACATCCTAGTTAGCCATGCATTAGAGTGTTGCATCATGTTTACTCTTTCATCAGAAACTTGAAATGGGGATCTGTGAAACCCTCAGAATCTTTTTGAAAATGATCCAAATAAAAATTTCTCCAAAAGGGTCCAAGAAAATGCTCATGTTGCTCTCTGAAAATATTGGACAGAGATAAAAATCAAACCAATAATTTTAGTGGCTCATGGACATTTATTTTGGGCATTTGGAATTAATGCATAAATATTTGCATTGGGAATATATTAATTATATATATTGATATATGTCCAAATATTATGCCAATTATAAAAGAGCTCTGGAATAATATATATAGCTCCTGCAAAAATTGGCATAAGTTAAATAAATGATTTAATATATTATTTAAATCAAAACAAATGTCAGAAATTAGAAAACAGAAAATAATTAACAGGAGGAGCTTACCTGGGCTCCTCCACTGTGCGGCCCAGCCAGCTGGCCGGCCCAGCCAGCAGCCGGCCCAGCCCATCTCCCTCCTCTGTCGTCTTCGTCCCGACAGAGGGAGGGGAGTGTGGCCGGCGCGCGCGCG
>NW_021316126.1:0-1076 GCF_002162155.2 Triticum dicoccoides | reverse complement strand
TTCTCTATGGACGACGGTGTCGAACACCCCTTAACTGGTCAGAGACCGGAGAAAGACAATTCTTTGGCCCGGATATGATTCAGGAAGCAGAAGAACAAGTTCGCATCGTTCGTGAAAAGTTGAAAACAGCCCAATCTCGTCAAAAGAGTCAATATGACCGAAAACATAAGGCTATGACTTTCGAGGTTGACGAGAAGGCTTATCTTCGGGTCACCCCTCTGAAGGGAACCCATCGTTTCGGTATCAAAGGCAAATTGGCTCCTCGTTACATTGGACCTTTTCGCATTCTTGCCAAACGAGGAGAAGTTGCCTACCAGTTGGAACTACCTCCGCATCTCTCCAGAGTCCACGATGTCTTCCACGTTTCTCAACTCAGGCGTTGCTTCTCGGATCCTATCCGTGGAGTGGACCACGAAACGCTTGATCTCCAAGATAATCTTACATATCGAGAGTACCCCATTCGTATCCTCGATCAGGCCGAGCGTACCACTCGACGTCATAATATCAAGTTTCTCAAGGTTCAATGGTCGCACCATTCTGAGGATGAAGCAACTTGGGAAAGGGAGGATCGTCTTCGACTCGAGTACCCCGCCTTCTTTCCGGAGGAACCCAAATCTCGGGACGAGATTCTTTTGAGTGGGGGTGAGTTGTCACACCCTAGCTAGTCATGCATTAGAGTGTGTGCATCATGTTTAAAATCCCATTTAACTTGAAATGGGGATCTGTGAAACCCTCAGAATCATTTTGAAAATGACCCAAATAAAAATTTCTCCAAAAGGGTCCAAGAAAATGCTCATGTTGATCTCTGAAAATATTGGACAGAGATAAAAATCAAACCAATATTTTTAGTGGCTCATGGACATTTATTTTGGGCATTTGGAATTAATGCATGAATATTTGCTTTGGAAATATATTTCTATATATATAAATATATGTCCAAATATTATGCCAATTATAAAGGAGCTCTGGAATAATATATCTAGCCCCTGCAAAAATTGGCATAAGTTAAATAAATGATTTAATATATTATTTAAATCAAAACAAATGTCAGAAATTAGAAAACAGAAAAAAATAAA
>NW_021316125.1:0-1406 GCF_002162155.2 Triticum dicoccoides | reverse complement strand
GGGGGGTTTAGAGGGTTTTGGAAGGTTAATTTAGGTGTTTCATATATTGGGTTAGCTAGCTAATTAATAGAAAAAAGTGTCCTCTCTGATCTCCGTGCTTGGTCGATGCTACGTACTATACGTAAAGAGAGGACTCGACACGCTAGCTAGTAAGCAAATGAAGGAAACAGAAGATCGTCATGAAACATATGCATATAGAGAGAAATGATATCGACCACCTCTCCTTCTCTGAGAGATTGGTCGAACAACAAGTTCTCATATATCTATTCGACGCTACATACTAGCTACATATATACAATATAAGTATCTCTTACAATATAATCTCCTAATTAAAAACGAGCTGATTAGGGTCCACATGGTATTCTCCGTCTTTAACGATCACGTGGTCAAGAAAGAATGTCATCAATTTCTCTTAAATTCCTCGCATACGATCTGGTGGTAGGAGTTCATCCCGCACCCGAAATATCTAATTTGAAGAAGGGGGTCAATACATATATGTGAATAAATGAAACTGAACACAAATGATGGTAATAAAATAAAATTGTGAATATTATTATTTACGCACTTCATATTGTTTGTCAGAGCAGCCCCGCTCACAGGTCCTGTGGCGGATGGACTCGCAAATGTAGTATCCATAGTAATTATTCCCTTGTTCCTGCCACAACCACTTTACAAGAAATAGAGGTCAATCAAACTGATAATTAGCAAGCATGCTAAATGGTATTGATGAAGCTAGCGCTTTAATCACTAGAAGATGCGTGAAACATGCTACTATAGTACTTACTTTCGGGTGTCTAAATTGCACTTTCTTCGGCAGTTCCGGAGTTTTTGAGGTGAATTTTTTTCAAACTCTGCCAGACAAAGAAAACAATTACTTGATATCAGGAAATGAACAAACTTACCGATATGGTGCGATAATGATCGATTTAACTTACTTCTCTAGAATTTCAGTCATGTCCGCATACTCCTTGGGATCTTTTCGTCTCGAGTCTAAGACGGTTACTAGTCCCTGCTCAAGCTTAATCTCTATGAGAATATAGTGGAACCTGCGCACGCATGCATAACTCATCAATTACATTACTATAACCTCGACTAATAAGGAAAACCGAATATGCACAAGATAGTAACACTCACTTGAATTCGTAAGGGAAGAGTATTATAGCTTTGTTTTGATTTAATACAAACGATTGTAGCAGCTTGGCCTTGGTATCTTTGGCCTGAAATTTAACCATATATGCATCTATGAGATTTGTGTTAATAAACCCAATATCACCGATTTGTCGTTTCTTCAATTCGGCGATCTTCAATCTGCATAATATAGTGAGGATAATTAAAAATACATGCAATGAAAGAGCTCACCTATATATAGAGACTTAATGACAAAAGTAGTACTGTACTTACAGGCG
>NW_021316124.1:0-1867 GCF_002162155.2 Triticum dicoccoides | reverse complement strand
AGTCGTAGTTTAGGATAGCCACCGAGTCAAAGCTGGCTTGCTGCAGTTAAACCCCACCATCCCCTTTGTTGATAATGATGCATATGTAGTTAGTTCTGATGTAAGTCTTGCTGGGTACATTTGTACTCACGTTTGCCTATTTTATGTTTTTGCAGAGAGACTTCAGTCTCACTATTAGTTCCGCTTGGACTTCGACGTTTAGCTTGTTACCTCAGCTACGATCTTGTGCCCTCGGCAGGATCTGGTAGATAGTCAGGCTTCTCAGCCTTTTTCATTTATAGTTGTCTGTACTCAGACATGATAGCTTCCGCTTGTGCTTTGATTTGTATGCTCTGATTGTTGGGTCATGAGACCCCTGTTTGTAATATCTCGCTCCTCGGAGCCTAATGAATAAACTACTTGAGTCGTAGAGTCATTTTGTGATACCATGTTGTATTGCACATATCGAGCATATTGTGTGTATGTTACTGAAATGCTTGGTATGTGTGGGATCTGACTATCTAGTTGTTTATCTTTAGTAGCCTCTCTTACCGGGAAATGTCTCCTAGTGTTTCCACCGAGCCATGGTAGCTTGCTACTGCTCCGGAACACTTAGGCTGGCCGGCATGTGTCCTTCTTCGTTCCTGTGTCTGTCCCTTCGGGGAAATGTCACGCGATGAATACCGGAGTCCTGTTAGCCCGCTACAGCCCGGTTCACCGGAGTCCTGCTAGCCCAGTGCTACAGCCTGGATTCACTCGCTGATGACCGACACGTTCGATGCTGGGTCATGGATGCCTGTCCCTGTAAGTCTGTGCCACTTTGGGTTTACGACTAGCGATGTCAGCCCGGGCTCCTTATCATATGGATGCTAGCGACACTGTCATATACATGTGCCAAAAGGCGCAAACGGTCCCGGGCAAAAGTAAGGCGACACCCGTGGGAATACCGTGCGTGAGGCCGCAAAGTGATATGAGGTGTTACATGCTAGATTGATGTGGCATTGAGTCGGGGTCCTGACAGCGTTGGTATCAGAGCTTGACTGCCTGTAGGATTACCAAGCCAAACTGGTCGAAGTTGAGTCTAGAAATGCTTTAGTTATATGTAAGGGAATTGATTGTGGGATGGAACGTAAGGCTCTTTTTACTCCTTATACCTCATGGCCTTCTGATCTGAGTCATCATCTTCTCTTCTACGGGGTTTAAGCACTAGGCTATCTCTTCTTTCTATCAGGATCACGTGTTACTAATCCGTAGACTTATAAGATTGTTGATTCAAGCCACAGTTCAGTTCCTACTATCTTCCGTATGTTAATTGTTGATCTCGAAGCTTGATATTGTGCTTCTGAGTGGTTATGCCACCATTTTTGTGAATGTCTCAAATCTCTTCTGAGCATTTACAGCCGTTATGCTGTCCGAGTCATTCCAGGTTTCTAAATAGTCTGATGCATTTGCAAAATCCTTTTCCTCTGGTTTCGATGCTCCTTTATGCCAGCTCAATCACACTAATTGTTGAGTTGAGGTATTCTATTGCCTTGACATTATGTTGGAGTTACTATCATGGCCCTAGGTGTTTAGGGAGTCACCTAGTAATCTAGCAATGTTTTGTGATCCCAGTGTGATGATCCTGGCTTTTATTCTCGAAAGCATCCCGTGATGCTACTTAGTAGTAGGTATTCTACTCCTGGGTTCTGAACCCGAGATTCACCCTACTTACTTCATGTCGATAGTGTTTGCTAGTTCCTTTAGGATATTAGTAACTTTGCGATAGTCCTCGAAGTTCGTGGTATTTCCTTCTTCCAAATACTATGAACTACTTATGGCAGAAGTTCCTCGTTGAACTGAAATATCACAACAGGATTACTCTTGAGGAGTTCTCCATTCATAAATC
>NW_021316123.1:0-974 GCF_002162155.2 Triticum dicoccoides | reverse complement strand
CTTTGACCCAATCCTAGATAAGGAAGAGGTACTGGAGTTTGTTTCTCCTAGTCATTCCGGAATAGAATGGCTTGACGGACCACAAGAGTAATAGGCATCAATAAACGAACACACGCATACTCTTGACTATCAATTGATAGACGAAGGTCAGAATGCAACTAAAGAGAACAACTCAAAGGAACATATAATTTTCTGAGTTGTGGATGCATAGATTAGTATGTCGAACCAAGTTCAACATATTTCTTCCGGATAACCCATGCGGAAAGGTAGAACTGGCAGAGCCACAATATATAATGGAGAACTCATCAAAAATAATCCTGTTGTGATATTTCAGTTCAACGAGGAACTTCTGCCATAAGTAGTTCATGGTATTTGGAAGAAGAAGATACCACGGACTTCAAGGACTATCGCAAAGGTTACTAATATCCTGAAGGCACTAACAGTTACTATCAACACGAAGTAGGTGGAGTGAATCTCGGGTTCAAGAACCCAGGAACAGAATACCTACTACTAAGTAGCATCACGGGATGCTTCCGAGAATAAAGGCCAGAATCTTCACACTAGGACACAAATCATGGCTAGACCACTAGATGATCCCCTGAGACACCTAGGGTCATAATAATTATTCCAACATAATGTCAAGGCAATAGAATACCTCAACTCAACAATTAGTGTGATTGAGCTGGCATAAAGGAACATCGAAACCAGAGGGAGAGGATTTTGCAAATGCATCAGACTATTTAGAAACCTGGAATGACTCGGACAGCATAACGGCTGTAAATGCTCAGAAAAGGTTTGAGACATTCACAAAATTGGTGGCATAACCACTCAGAAGCACAATATCAAGGTTCCGAGATCAACAATTAACATACGGAAGTAGTAGGAACTGAACTGAGACTTAAATCCAACAATCTTATAAGTCTACTGATTAGTAACACGTGATCCTAATAGAAAGAAGAGATAGCCTAGTTCTT
>NW_021316122.1:0-820 GCF_002162155.2 Triticum dicoccoides | reverse complement strand
TGTAGAAATATGTGGAGCTAGGTTGGCTATATATGGTAGCAAAATATTAGCAATAATCAATTCAAAGATGCAATGTTGAATAAACGCTCAACGACGGTACTGTGCTGGTCCTAGGCTAGACCGGACTAGAGACGCGAGCCTAGAACACTAATGAGGTCACGGCGTAGCACAACTAGCATCAATGAAGGATACTAAGTAGCTCTTGACAGCAAGATATAAGTGAAGATCACCACGGCAGTAAAGATAATGAGGTGAAACAACAGCCAAGCAGGATATATCAACAACTTTGTCTCCAACTTTCCTCTGAAAAAGTTTGTGCCGATTTTTTTGTTTTTTTTTCTTCTCTCTTTTTTTTTCCTCACACTTTTTTTTCTTTCTCTCCTTTTTTTTCTCTGACTTTTTTTTTCTCCTTTTTTTTCTCGTTTTTTTTCTCTCTTTTTTTTCTCCCTCTTTCCAAAACAAACTAGATAAGATGCAGATTGGATCAAGTGAAGATGTGAACGATCTCAACTATTATTATGACAATGAATGGTGGGTAGCACGTGGTGGAAATTGATGGATGGGTGGTGGACAGCGGAAGAGATAATGATGCAGCGGTGGCGTGACTAATGTGAACAGAACTCGAAACTCTAAACGAACTAGACACTAAGACCAGCAACTCGACACGACGATGCAACCGATAATTCAACTATGCAAGCAATGAAAAGAAAATTGCAAAGGCTCAGACTGGCTTGGACCAAGGATGAATAGATCTAACTCTTTTTTGTGGCTTTTTCTTGGACAATAGGTAAGAAAATAAATCTAATCTAGGAAAACTAGA
>NW_021316121.1:0-1158 GCF_002162155.2 Triticum dicoccoides | reverse complement strand
TTTTTTTTCTGTTAGCTTTAGGTTTTAGTTCTTTTTTTCTCTTTTGTATTGTTTTCTGTTTTTGTGTTTTCTTTTATTTCTCATTTTAGTAAGATACTACAGTGGCACCAAAAGAGAGTTTGCAAACTAAGCCACAGCCACAAACCACTTAGCACCGAAACAAAATAGTTTTGAAATTGTTTAACATTTTGAAAGCATATAAATAATTATTATTGTTACTTTTTTATTCATTTTATAGTGTTTAAACATTTTATAAAGGTGTGCTTTCTCCACCATAATTACCTATGCAATATTTGGTTCACTCCGAACATTTTAGTTTTAATATTTGAAAACTTTTATTCTTTGGTTGATTTTGAATTTGAATTTGAATCAGTTTCGAACTAACACGTGATTAGGAACAGTAATCGAGGTGACGTGGCATCATTAGCAGAGGTTCACTGTAGCTTAATTACCCGGGCGTCACAATTCTCCTCCACTACAAGAAATCTTGTCCCGAGATTTAAGCGGTGGAGTAAGGGGCGAAGGTGTTGGTAGCGAAAAACCTAACGAGTCTTCTCGGTCTTGGCTGCCCTTTCTAAGAGGTTGATCCACTTCGTTGAGGTCTTCATTTCACTGCTTCTAGTCACCATGATCAATTGTCATCCTTTCTTCGGGACCTCCATCATACTTATGAATAGGTAAGGGGCAGCTTCTACAACGATAGGATTTTATAAGGGAAAATCTTCTGGGGGTTTCCCAAGTATGAACATATGAGTATCTCTCGAGCTGAACAAACGAAACACATCGAGAGCAAAGTAAGACGGTGCAATAAGAAGTTTCAAGCGGATAGGCAATCGTTCATTGCCTGAAACAGAGTGTGAATGGGGTTTAGAGCAACAGGAATAAGTATTGTGTCCGATACAGAATAGATCAACAGGCGGGTGGCCCGTGAATTACATAGAAAGTCAAGCACGAGGGATAACTTTGACAACAGGGTGTACAGGAGAGTCAGGTTTCGATCCTATGGATCTGTGGGTTATGGGCCCACCATGTGGGTTAAAAGTAGGAAGGGCGGAGACGTCTTGCATGATCATGCAAGAAAGGCATGTCAGAGGATAGCCTGTCGATTATGTTGGCAACAACGTCGATACCAGGGGCGAGGGACGAAGAGAACCATTT
>NW_021316120.1:0-1788 GCF_002162155.2 Triticum dicoccoides | reverse complement strand
TTTTCTAACAACATGATATCTAAGACAGGATTACCGTACCACTCAGGAGTAGTACATATCCTTGTCGACCTACGAGGTTCGATAGCAACTTGATCCGAAGCTTCATGATCACTATCATTAATTTCCTATTCAACAGACGTAGGCGCCACAGAAAACATCTTTCTGTGTTGCATCACTCTCTGGTTGAAGTAAAGGTTCAACAACCTCATCAAGTTCTATCTTCCTCCCACTCAATTCTTTCGAGAGAAACTCCTTCTCGAGAAAGGACCCGTTCTTAGTGACAAACAATTTGCCCTCGGATCTGAGATAGAAGGTATACCCAACTGTCACCTTTGGGTATCCTATGAAGATGTGTTTGTCCGCTTTTGGGTTCGAGCTTCTCCGGCTGAAGTCTTAAGCATCGCAGCCCCAAACATTAAGAAACGACAACTTTGATTTCTTACCAAACCATATTCATACGACGTCGTCTCAACGGACTTAGATGGTGTCCTATCTAAAGTGAATGTAGTTGTCTCTAACGCATAACCTCAAAATGAAACGGTAGATCGGTAAGAGACATCGTAGATCGCACCATATCTCATAGGGTTCGATTACGACGTCCGGACACACCATTACCCTATGGTGTTCCAGGTGGCTTCAACTGTGAAACAATTCCACAAAAGTGTTTGCCAAACTCATAACTCAGAAATTCTCATTGACCAGGTCGTAGGAATTTGATCTTCTTATTATGATGATTCTTAACTTCACTCCGAAATCGCTTGAACTTTTCAAACGTTTCAGACTTGTGCTTCATTAAGTAAATATACCTATATCTACTCAAATCGTCAGTGAAGATGAGAAAATAGCAATATCCACCGCACGCTTCAATTCTCATTGGATCACACGCATCAGCATGTATATTTCCAACAAGTCACTTGTCCGTTTCATTGTACCTGAAAACGGGGTCTTAGTCATCTTGCCCATGAGGCATGGCTCGCATGTGTCAAGCGATTCAAAATCAAGTGACTCCAAACATCCATCGACATGGAGTTTCTTCATGCATCTTACGCCAATATGACCTAAGCGGCAGTGCCACAAGAAAGTGGTACTATCATTATTAACTCTACATCTTTTGGCGTGAACATGTGTATTATCACGACTGAGATTCAATGAACCATTCACATAGGGTGCATGACCATGAAAGGTATTATTCATGTAAACAGAATAACCATTATTCTCTAACTTAAATGAATAACCATATTGCAATGAACATGATCTAATCATATTCATGCTCAACGTAGACACCTGATAACATTTGTCTAGGTTCAATACTAATCCCGAAGGCAGATGGAGCATGCGATGGTGATCTCATCAACTTTGGAAACACTTCCAACACACATCGTCACCTCGCCCTTAGCCAGTCTCCGTTTAGTCCGTAGCTTTTGCTTCAAGTCACCAATAATAGCAACTGAACTGCTATCCAATACCCAGGTGCTACCAGGAGTACTAGTGAGGTACACTTTAATAACACGTATATACTTTGTTGAAGTTTCCAGCCTTCTTATCTATCATGCATTTGGGGTAATTCCGCTACCAGTGACCGTTCCCCTTACAATAGAAGCACTTAGTCTCGAGTTTGGGTTCAACCTTGGGTTCCTTCACTGGAGCGGCAACTGGTTTGCCATCCATGAAGTTTCCCTTCTAGCCCTTGCCCTTCTTGAAACCAGTGGTCTTGTTAAACCATCAACACTTGATGCTCCTTCTTGATTTCTACCTTTTGCGGTCTTAAGCACCGCGAACAGCTCCGGG
>NW_021316119.1:0-1929 GCF_002162155.2 Triticum dicoccoides | reverse complement strand
TCTCTCTCTCTCTCTCTCTCTCTAGGGACTCTGTCACGTCCATAAGCATATGGATGTTTTGAAAAGTCAAACCTCAGAAAAGTTTGACCAGGTATATGTGGAGAAAAACATTTACATCTGGAACGATCATTAGATTCATCACAACATGTACTTACTTCATACTATCATTTATCTTTGGTATTGTAGATATAAGTAATTTCTTTATAAACTTGGTCAAAGTTTCAAAAGTTTGACTTAAGAAAAATGTTGTAACTACATTATCGAACGGAGGGAGTAGCTCTTTCTCTCTCTCTCTGCTATCTCTCACGGGCCTCCCCTCTCACTCAAACTCTCTATACCGATGGATTATACGCTCAATGTGTCAGCGTATAGCTCCGTATATTGTTTAGTTGCCCGGTCAACCAATCCACATGCTGCGTTGTCAGCTCGTGTTCTGTATCTTGGTGTGCTGGCCCATGTGGCAGTGGGTGAAAATAAGTAAATTAGAGGCCCATCTGACACGCGGTGAAGTAAACAAAGTTGAAACCACTCGGGTAGCACCCCGCACGCTAGTAAATTGAGGGCGCATTGAGGACAAACTTCTTGCGCGGGAAGGACGCACTCGCGCAAAATTCACCACTGCACGGCGGCATGCACAGAAGGACGCACTCGCGCACACCCAGCACACAACACACACCAGCACACGTGTACACCGGCGTCGACGCCGGTTTAGATGGACGGCGAGGCAGCCAAGAAGCGGAGGCGGCTCGAGCCAAAACCGCATCCGGCGAGCCTGGACGACATGCTGCTCGTCATCATCGGCCTCCTCCCCACCAAATTTGCCGTGCGGACCGCCCTGCTCTCCGGTTGGTGGCGCCCCCTCTGGCGCTGCGTCCCCCTCAACCTCACCGTCGACAGCTGCCTCTGCGACGGGGATTGCAAACGCATGGCCGCAGTCTCCAAGATCCTTTCATCGCACCCTGGTCCAGCCAGACGCCTTGACATCCGCATGGTCAGTACCAACTGCAAGGTCCAACCCAAGTTCGACGAGTGGTTCTTATCCCCCGCCCTAGATTAGCTCGAGGAGCTCAGCTTTGAAGCTGGACGATGTCGCTCTCTGCCGCCATCCGCGCTCCGCCTCACGCCAACGCTGCGCCGCGCCAGCTTTAGCTCCTGCGATCTTCCCCAGATTAATGCCGCGCCCGCCCTTCTTCTCCCTCAACTCAAGCAGCTCGACCTCTTCGACATTGTCATCTCAAAGAAGGCTATGGAGCACCTGCTCTGCAGCTATACTATGCTCGAGTACCTTCGTCTTGAGCAGATCCACGGGTTCATTAGCCTCCACATCGCCTCGATGAATCTCCGATGGATTTATGTGTCTTGCTGGCCCCGCAACAGGACATCAATTGGGAAGAGATCATTCCATCTGTTCCACGTTATGGTCATTGAGAATGCACCTTTCCTTGAGAGATTGCTTGTATCGGATCTAGAAGGTCCAACAAAAATCAGGGTCATTGACGCGCCGAAATTGACAGCGTTGGTGTACTCGTCTGCCAAATTCTCCGAACTCTTTTTTGGATCCTAATTCTTCAGGTACATCACTCATCTTCTTCTCCGTCTTCTTGAAATTCACATTTTTAAATTTCTTCTTGATGTAATTACGACCGTCTTCCAGAAAATGATTCCCACAAGCTTGACCCAGTCCATGCGCACAGTCAAGATCTTTGCACTAAAATCTATCGGCCCCAATCTGGATCAAGTTGTTGGATTCCTTACATGCTTTCCGTGCACGGAGAAGCTACTCATCGAGGTGAAACTTCTTTCCTATAAGTAAACGGTAATCACAATGTAGCTCAATTTTTCGTAATTTTCCCAAATTACGATGACAAGTGTAGTGTTCAAAACTGCATCTACGCACTGCACCGAAAGAAATGTTTTTAGTATTTTTTT
>NW_021316118.1:0-1044 GCF_002162155.2 Triticum dicoccoides | reverse complement strand
CCGCTGGCCCAGCCCACCTCCTCCCCCCCTTGTCCTCTTCTTCCTCTGCCAGTAGGCAGAGGCGAGGCGTGGCGCGCGCCCGAAGAGCTCCGGCCACCTCCTGCTTACCTGCTCGCCGCTGGAGGCACCCGAGGGAGCCACGCACTTCCCCCCTCGTTCCCCACGACCTCTCTCACTCTCCCGTAGCTCTCCCTCGCTCCTCCCTCTCCTCTGCTCTCTCTCCCTCACGCGCCCGAATGGAGGCCGTCGCCGCCGACCAGCGCTCGCGCGGCCACAGCCACCGTCTCGTCTCCCCGACGCCTCCCAGAGCTCCGCCGGTCCTCCCTCGTCCTCCTCGTCGTCTCACGCGACCAGAAGAGCCCCGGAACGCCGCCCCCGACGTTTTCCCCCTCGCCGGCCGCCGAGGATCTTCTCCGTCGATTCGGCCACTCCGGCGCGCCCCCGAGCCCACTAACCCTCCCTGCAGCTCCGCGGTGAGCCCTCGACCCGATTCCCCCTCTCCCCATGCCCCACCTCCCTCTCTAGCTAGCCCCACCACCTTGCCCGAGAATCCCTCGCCGCCGGCCATGGCGCCGTCGCGGCCACAGCCGTCACCGCTTGCTTATGAGCCCGCCAACGCGCTCAGCGCATCCGAAGGAGCTCAAATCACCCAACTGCTGCCCCTCCCGTGCTCTGTGGCATAGTTCCCGTCGATAGCCGAACTCCGGCGGCCGCAAAAGAGCTCGCCGCCGTTAACTCCGGCCACCCCAGCACCAAACACCGCCACCGTTGGATGCGCCACATCGCCAGCTACTCGTAGCACCCACCCGCGCATCAAACCGTGGCCGGAGCAGCGTTTCCGACGCCCTCCGCCGTTGCTGGCGTCGCCGGCGACAAGCCGCGGGTCAACTCCGGCGGGTTTGACCCGGGGTTTGACCCCCTGACGTGTGGGCCCAGGCGCCTGCTTAGTTAGTGCTAGGTTAGTTAGTGTTAACTAACTTAGTTAATTAGGTGAGCCACTGACATGCGGGCCCCGCCCGGCTAACTAAGTTAGTTAGGGCTAAC
>NW_021316117.1:0-1267 GCF_002162155.2 Triticum dicoccoides | reverse complement strand
TCGCTGGCCTCTATCCTCTCGAGCTCCTCTGGTTGTCGTCATTGTAGCGAGGACAAGGCCGATGCCTGCTCGTGCTCCTGCCGCTTTGCCACCCCACCTGCCACATGTTCAAGGATGTGTTAGCAAGGGGGCTTGTCTTTCGGACGCAGATTTTTAGAGCACCTGCACCCAGGCCCTTCTATCCTGGCTCTCCAATATCGATTTAAGATCCGTGCGACACAACTAACTTTCTACAAGTAATTTTCACATTTTTGTTTCTCTCATATAGAACATGTCTTGAAGTTCAAATCTTTGCAGCGCGTCAAAGTTTTCTAACTAGAATCTAGGATAAATCTTTCAGAATTATTTGTCCGACATTAATACTACTAATAAGATTTTTTAAATGAAAAACAACTTATTTTGTATATTTATGTTGGACCAAAAAATCAAATTCTTTTATCCTAGATTCTAGTTAGAAAGCTTTGTTGTTCTGCAAAGGTCTGAATCTCAACACATGTTCTGTATGAGAGAGAAAAAAGAAAAAATTATTTGCACGAATCACGATGCGTGGAATGAATGGCTAGATACGAAAGGCCTAGGTGCAGGTGCTCTAAAACATGTTTTTGCTTGTCTTCCGGTAGGGGTCGGTGCTCTAAAAATGTACTTTACCAGCGAGGACTTGCGGGGTAGCGCGACCAGGAGAGCTCGCGTCGGAAGACTGGAGAAGGCCGCACGCGCAGACACGACCTGGAGCTGGGGCGGCGGAGGCGCGAGCGGACAGCGCCGCGGGGAACCCCGTGCTTGGAGGACCCCTGTGGGCAGTACGGGCCATCCACGCGAGCTAGCTAGCTCTGATTGATGGTGGGTGCCGGCTCATGAGTCATGAATGGCGCCCCATGCTAGCTAGCTCCGCACACCGCATGTGGATCTGACCGGTGGCTGATATTAATATCATTTTACTGGTCCCAAAGCCCAAAAAGCAAAAACCTAAAACAAGTAATAATTAGCATTATGAAATGGCCCTGCTCATCGACATGCACAAAGAAAAACGCTGCTTACTACTCATTTTAGCTCCATATATATAGTCCATATTGAAATTCCTAGAAAACTTTTATTTAGAAACAGAGGGAGTACACGTGCATGAGCTCAGAGCCGCATACGACATGCTTGCATGCCCAGTGATGAGCTTTGCTACTCCTAGGCGCGGATTTTATGGAAGCTGAGTTACAGACTGAGGTGGGATTAAAGGATTGGGAAATGAAGAGAGACGGCCCCACCATGCAAATCA
>NW_021316116.1:0-979 GCF_002162155.2 Triticum dicoccoides | reverse complement strand
GCTTCTGGCAGCCTCCGTCTTGCAGCATGTAGAAGAGAGTAGATTGAAGTCCTCCAAGTAGCATCTCCAAGTAGCAACTCCAAGTAGCAACTCCAAGAAGCATCGCATAGCATAATCCTACCCGGCGATCCTCTCCTCGTCGCCCTGTAGAAAAGCGATCACCGGGTTGTCTGTGGAACTTGGAAGGGTGTGTTTTATTAAGTATCCGGTTCTAGTTGTCATAAGGTCAAGGTACAACTCCAAGTCGTCCTGTTACCGAAGATCACGGCTATTCGAATAGATTAACTTCCCTGCAGGGGTGCACCACATAACCCAACACGCTTGATCCCATTTGGCCGAACACACTTTCCTGGGTCATGCCCGGCCGCGGAAGATCAACACGTCGCAGCCCCACCTAGGCAAAACAGAGAGGCCAGCACGCCGGTCTAAACCTAAGCGCACAGGGGTCTGGGCCCATCGCCCATAGCACACCTGCACGTTGCGTGGGCGGCCAGAAGCAGAACTAGCCCCCTTAATACAAGAGCAGGCTTACATTCCAATCCGGCGCGCGCCGCTCCGTCGCTGACGTCTGAAGTGCTTCGGCTGATACCACGACGTCGGGATACCCATAACTACTCCCGCGTAGATGGTTAGTGCGTATAGGCTCGTAGCCAACTCAGATCAAATACCAAGATCTCGTTAAGCGTGTTAAGTATCCGCGAACGCCGAACAAGGCCAGGCCCACCTCTCTCCTAGGTGGTCTCAACCTGCCCTGTCGCTCCGCCACAAAGTAACCGTCGGGGACCGTCGGGAACCCAGGCCCACCTCTACCGGGATGGAGCCACCTGTCCTTTCAGCCCCCAACTCCGAACAGTATCACAGGTAATGTAACAGTGTAAAGTATATAGTATATGCCCGTGATCACCTCCCGAAGTGATCACAGCCCAGTAGTATAGCATGGCAGACGGACAAGAGTGTAGGGTCACTGATGGAACACTAG
>NW_021316115.1:0-996 GCF_002162155.2 Triticum dicoccoides | reverse complement strand
CGGCCTCCAGCAAGCTACAAACACCAGAAACTACTTGCAACTCCTGGACAGAGGACTAGGGTGAATAAGAAGTCGAGCGGGGTCATATTTCAGGGCCCAATGTATGGTAGTAGCTGAATCATGGATCACAAACACAGAACTCAGTTCCTGAGGACGGCTGCAATGAGACAACCCACCATGTACTCCTACATGGCCTCTCACCGCTACCTTTACCAAATCGTGTTCACACACTTAGCTCACACACAGTAGGACATGTTCACACGCCTCTGATTCATCCCCGATGAATCAGACCTGACTCAACTCTAAGCAGTAGCAGGCATGACAAACAAGCATGAATGAGTAGGCACAACAGGGCTCAAACAATTCCTACTCATACTAGTGGGTTTCATCTATTTACTGTGGAATGACAGGTCATGCAAAGGATAGAGGGGTTCAGCTACCGCAGCAAGTAACAGATGAATCGGTGTTGTCCTAATGCAGTAAAAGAGAGCAGGAGCGAGAGAGTAGGATTGTATCGAAATGAACAAGGGGGTTTTGCTTGCCTGGCACTTCTGAAGATAACATTGAGTCTTCATCAGTGTCAACGATCACATCATCGGTATCACGTCTATCGAGAGGGGACAAATACCGGCAACACAGAAAAACACGATCAATGCAATGCACAATATGATGCATGCTATGACATGGCAATATGAATGTGTTTTGGGCTAATGCAACTAAAACCAGATTAAATGAAGTTGGTTTGAATATAAAATTCAAATTCAAACTCCATATGTGATTAAATAAATGCCCTTTAATTGATTTGTGCTAAACAGCAGCTATAAGTTGTTCTAACATGCATGAAAATGGTACAGATGGATTCCTTGAATTTTTCTGATAATTTTTCATATATAAATTATTTAATTTGGAGTTACGGTTAATTTTCTATGAATTATTGAAGTTTATACAATTTTCTGGAATTTCTGAATAATAATAAATCCAGAAATGAATTTACTG
>NW_021316114.1:0-1196 GCF_002162155.2 Triticum dicoccoides | reverse complement strand
ATCAGTTTGGGGGTGACAAGTAGTACTAAAAAGCAGTTTAGTCCCCAACTTAGCCCATAAACATCTCCAAAAGTGGCTAAGAAATTTAGTATCACGATCTGAAACAATAGTATTTGGCACACCATGCAAGCGAATAATTTCACGAAAGAACAAATCAGCAACATTAACAGCATCATCGCTTTTATGACATGGTATAAAGTGTGCCATTTTCGAGAATCTATCCACGACAACAAATATGCTATCCCTCCCCTTCTTTGTTCGAGGTAAACCTAAAACAAAGTCCATAGATATATCCTCCCAAGGAACACTAGGTACAGGCAAACGCATATATAAACCATGAGGATTGAGTCGTGACTTAGCTTTTTGACATGTAGTGCAGCGAGCAATAAAACGCTCAACATCCCGTCTCATCTTTGGCCAAAAGAAATGTGTAGCCAGTACGTCCTCCGTCTTCTTCACGCCAAAGTGTCCCATTAATCCTCCTCCATGCGCCTCCTGCAACAACAAAAGACGAACGGAGCTAGCTGGAATGCATAGCTTGTTAGCACGAAACACAAATCCATCGTTAACAACAAACTTGTTCCACATTCTTTCTTCTTTACAATTCTGCATTACATCTTTAAAATCAGCATCATGCACATATTGATCTTTGATGGTCTCCAAACCAAATATTTTGAAGTCAAGTTGTGAAAGCATAGTATAGCGACGAGACAATGCATCAGCAATAACATTTTGTTTTCCCTTCTTGTGTTTAATGACATAAGGGAAAGTCTCAATGAATTCAACCCATTTAGCATGTCTACGATTCAGTTTAGCTTGACTTTTAATATGTTTCAAAGATTCATGATCAGAATGTATAACAAATTCTTTGGGCCATATATAATGTTGCCATGTTTCTAAAGTCCGAACAAGAGCATATAATTCTTTATCATAAGTAGAATAATTCAGACTAGGCCCACTCAATTTTTCAGAAAAGTATGCAACAGGTTTGCCATCTTGTAATAACACACCTCCTAATCCAATTCCACTAGCATCACATTCAAGCTCAAAAGTCTTATTAAAATCAGGAAGTTGGAGTAAAGGAGCATGTGTCAACTTATCTTTCAATACCGTGAAGGCTTCTTCCTGTGCGGTACCCCAAAGAAAAGGCACATCTTTCTTTGTAAGCTCATTGAGAGGTGCAGCAATGGTGCTGA
>NW_021316113.1:0-975 GCF_002162155.2 Triticum dicoccoides | reverse complement strand
GACAACAATGAACCTACGAGCTATGGAGAAGCGATGGTGGGCCCGGATTCCGATAAATGGCTCGAGGCCATAAAATCCGAGAACGGATCCATGGACTTTGGTGGACTTGCCCGATGATCGGCAAGCCATTAAGATAAATGGATCTTTAAGAAGAAGACGGACGTGGATGGTAATGTCACCATCCATGAAGCTCGACTTGTGGCAAAAAGTTTTTCACAAGTTCAAGGAGTTGACTACGATGAGATTTTCTCATCCGTAGCGATGCTTAAGTCCGTCGGATTCATGTTAGCATTAGCTGCATTTATGAAATCTGGCAGATGGATGTCAAGACAAGTTTCCTTACTAGTTTTCGTAAGGAAAGGTTGTATGCAATACAATCAGAAAAGTTTTGTCGATCCTAAGGATGCTAAAAGGTATGCTAGCTCCAGCGATCTTTTTAAGGACTGGAGTAAGCATCTCGGAGTTGGAATGTATGCTTTGATGATGATCAAAGATTTTGGGTTTGTACAAAGTTTATGAGAAACTTGTATTTCCAAAGAAGTGAGTGGGAGCACTATAAAATTTCTGATAAGTATATGTTGTTGACATATTGATGATCAGAGATGATGTAGAATTTCTAGAAAGCATATAGGGTTATTTTGAAAGTGTTTTTCAATGGAAAGCCTGGATTAAGCTACTTGAACATTGAGCATCAAGATCTATAAGGATAGATCAAAATGCTTAATAATACTTTCAAATGAGCACATACCTTGACATGATCTTGAAGGTGTTCAAGATGGACCAGTCAAAGAAGGAGTTCTTGCCTGAGTTGTAAGGTACGAAGTTAAGACTTAAAGCTCGACCACGGCAGAATAGAGAGAAAGGACGAAGGTCGTCCCCTATGCTTTAGACGTAGGCTCTACAGTATGCTATGCTGTGTACCGCACCGAAAGTGTGCCTTGCCATGAGTCAGTCAAGGGGTACAAGAGTGATCCA
>NW_021316112.1:0-1277 GCF_002162155.2 Triticum dicoccoides | reverse complement strand
TCATGCCACACTATAATGTTTGGACGAGGCACGAAGAAATAGGGGTTATGATGGAAGACGGCGGAGAAGAAGAGTACGATGACAACTATGTGCCCCCTGAATACGGTGATGCTGCAGCGGGGGGAGCTGGTGAAGATCAAGAGGAACCAGACGATGTGCCCAATGATGCTGCAACGGGTGAAGCTGCTGAAGATCAAGAGGAACCAGACGATGTGCCCGATGATGATGATCTCCGCCGGGTCATTGTCGATGCAAGGACGCAATGCGAAAGTCAAAAGGAGAAGCTAAAGTTCGATTGCATGTTAGAGGATCACAAAAAAGGGTTATACCCCAATTGCAAAGATGGCAACACAAAGCTCGGTACCGTACTGGAATTGCTGCAATGGAAGGCAGAGAATGTTGTGGCTGACAAAGGATTTGAGAAGCTACTGAAAATATTGAAGAAGAAGCTTCCAAAGGATAACGAATTGCCCGACAGTACATACGCAGCAAAGAAGGTCGTATGCCCTCTAGGATTGGAGGTGGAGAAGATACATGCATGCCCTAATGACTGCATTCTCTACCGCGGTGCATACAAGGATCTGAACGCATGCCCGGTATGCGGTGAATTGCGGTATAAGATCAGACGAGATAACACTGGTGATGTTGACGGCGAGCCCCCCAGGAAGAGGGTTCCCCGTTAAACATTTTCAAAATCCTCAAAAACCTAATAGAAAAAAATTACGGGGCTTTTAAGATCTAGAGTGGAAAAAATCGAAAAAGATTCAAACAGTGGGCAAACTGTGGTCAAACAATGGTCAAACTAATTATTCTAGAATATTAGTATTACTAAATAATTATTTTAGTTATTTCAATTTTGGTCAAATCTGGTCAAACTATGGTCAAACTGTGGTCAAACAATGGTCAAACTAATTATTCAAGAAATATTAGTGTTACTAAATAATTATTGTTTTTTAAAACAATAGTTTCAAACTCAAACAGTGAAATGTGTCACTTCATGCTCAAGCAAAATTCCTGAAGGTTAATAGGATTGACATCTTACTATTGTCAGGAAAACAACAAGTGCAGACTTGGAAACGAAGGTATCTAGAACCCGAAAGTTAAGCGTGCTCGGGCTGGAGTAGTGAGAGGGATGGGTGACCGTTCAGGAAGTTAGATGATTTGGAATGATGAGGGTTGATTAGAGGATAAATTGAGAAGTGATGAGGGGTGGTGATTACAGACTAGTGGTTAAAATAATTCAGAAGTTTGAAAATAAAAAAAAATTCAAAAAAAAA
>NW_021316111.1:0-2488 GCF_002162155.2 Triticum dicoccoides | reverse complement strand
CGAATAATTTATGGTTTTATGCCCAATATACATTAAATAAAGCCATGATCCTTGCACAAAAGATTAGAACCAGATACATCATCATGCAAAAGATATTTGTTGGAATGTTTCCCAGCTCAATAAATGTGATGTTGCTTGTTCTCTGAATAAACTCAGTGTTATACATTTATATTACTTTGTAATGTGCAGTGACACAAAAACATCACGCTGTCAAAAGAACATTAAAGAATAAAATGTAAACAACTAATAGCGGGACTAATACACCCAAAATAGATATAGAAGAACAACGCATAAGAGTTATCAGAACTTAAGAGAGGCTCACGAGTCGTTCATGAGAGCTTAAAAGCATTGTGTACTTTCAAAGGGAAAAAATCATCAACTTTGCTCCCGATTTGTATGCGATGATGAAGCATTTGATTGTTTATTGTAAACAGTAGCTCAGTGCCAGTGCGTTGCTATGGAACCACAAAAAAGCTGAGGAGTTGGCCACATGGCATGGAAGGGCAAAGCATAAGGCTGTGTTTGGTTCAGCTTCAGCTGCCAACTTTTGGGTCCAAAAGCTAGAAGCTGAACCAAAGGGTTGGAAGGTATTTACCCACCTTTGCCACTAGTAAGTGGAAAAACATTTTGTTCTTATTCCTGCTACACAGTGCGCGTGAGAAGACAGCCACCGCCGCCACCGCCTAGGGTTGGCTCGCCGGTGGCAGCACATCCCCTCCAGCCGGCCGGCCGTGGCCGTGCCACCGCCACTGCCGGATGGAGCAGATCTCGACAGCGAGTAAATCCCTAGCATCCACCGCCACTTCTGCCGGCCCTGCTGGCCAGAACCTCCCCAGCCCAGCAGCGCCTCTGTTCCTCCAGGCTCCAGCCGTGCCTTCCTCCCTCGAGAAACACCTCCCTCCCAGCCAGCGTGTGCGGCCCAGCAATGCCACTGCACACCGGGATGAGATGGTGGTCATTTCTTTTTCTTTTTTGCAGTATTCCTGAACATGTATTCCTGGAGTATTTCTTTTGTGGACTCGGAAGTTGAAAAGGCTGTAGATTGCAGATTGTGACACCTACTTGCTTGTTTAACAAGAGTTGGTGAAAAACTGCACTAGTTACATGGGTGGTGTTGTGTGATTGCAGATTGATGAGTATCTACCTCCAGTGCTACGACAGGGGGTGGCATCAACACAAGTGATCCCATTCAAGAGGAGGAGAACGAAGATACCATAAACAATATTCGTAGTAGTACGATAGCTAATGCTTCTTCTGTGAGGTTAGCTATGTTGATGGAGGCCATCATCATGTGAACCATACTATTTTTGTATGGTCCGTGTCTTCTATAATTATATTACAGGCTCTATTTATACGTATGCAACATTAAAAATGTGTAGTTCAATTGTCTATATGTTAGCTACGAATTGTCTGAAGGGGAGCCTTGGCGCAGCGGTAAAGCTGTTGCCTTGTGACCATGAGGTCACGGGTTCGAGTCTTGGAAACAGACTCTTGCAGAAATGTAGGGAAAAGCTGTGTACAAAAGACCCAACGTGGACAGACCCTTCCCCGAACTCTGCGCAAGCGGGAGCTACGTGCACCGGGCTGCCCTTTTTTAGCTGTGAATTGTCCCAACCATAGGAGGGTTGCAGGCAGTGACTGAAACAACCATAGGACGGTTGCAAGATATGAAACTGAAATTCAGAGACGCGGAAGGATGGGCATATGTTAAAAATAAGACACGAAAAGAGCTATTTGGGAAGAAAGAGGGTAGCACAATGACGTCTTTGTTTGAATAAGTAAATTTGTTTGATCTATATGAATTGTCTATTGTCATAATTTTCTTTCCAAGATGATCGTTCATTAGCCTACCAATGTACGAATTGTTGCTTTACAGTCAATTAGCATATAAACATTAGCATAGCACAATGACGTCTTTCATCGCATATTTGTTGCTTTACAGTCAATTAGTAAATTTACTTGATCTATATGCTATTCTATAGCATGCGGAGAGTTGGTTAGTAAGAGTGGAGGAGCTAAAACTCATAGCAATGTTTTGAGTTCGAGGCTAATCCCGTATTTGTTTATTTATGCCTTCTACAAGAGATTGGTCCCACGCTAAAGTAAGACGATATTTGTTTACTTATACCTTTTACAGCTGGTTCTACATATGAGTAAGTGTGCAATTGTTTATTTGTTCCTTTAGCAAGAGTGATGGTCCTCAATGAGTATGTAGTACATCTATTGAACTTTTGCAGGCTTGTTTGCCCCATGTGTGAGTACGAATGGAGAGTGAGGAGTGAACTCACAACCAACTCCAATCTTCACAGGTAGGAAAGATACAAGGACATCTAAAAAGTAAGAACCACATGTTAGAGCTTCACTAACGGTACATTAATTCTTCAAGTGGCATATGTGTCCCAAATGACATTCATAATCGTTGACAAGGATCCTAGCAGGCTACTTCCTTAACCATTTTTTTACTAGAAACATGAATGCCCTCATCACC
>NW_021316110.1:0-883 GCF_002162155.2 Triticum dicoccoides | reverse complement strand
AAAAATCACAATTTTGGCCGATTCTGGTCCGTTTCGTGCACTATTACTCAGCATTTTGGGGTCCCAGAGCAATTTCCATGGTTGTTGAACCCCAAGGTGCACTCACGTGACGGCCATCAACACTCATAGTTTTGGCCGATTCTGGCCCGTTTCGTGGACTATTGCTCACTCTTTTGGGGTCCCGGAGTGATTTCCACGGTTAACGAACCGTGGGGTGTGTTTCCGTGTCGGTCGATTTCATCAACACTCACAGTTTTGGCCGATTCTGGCCTGTTTTGTGGACTATTACTCACTGTTTTGGGGTCCCGGAGTGATTTCCACGATTAACGAACCGCGGGGTGCGTTTACGTGTCGGTTTTCAACACTCACAGTTTTGGCCGATTCTTTCCTGTTTCATGGACTATTACTCATTGTTTTGGGGCCCCGGAGTGATTTCCATGATTAACGAAGCCCAGGGTGCGCTTACCTGTCGGTTATCAACACTCGCGAGTTTTGTCGATTCTGGCATGTTTAGTGAAATATTACTCACCGTTTTGGGGTCCGAAAGCAATTTCCATCGTTTTTGAACCCCAAGGTGCGCTTAAGTGTAGGTCATCAACAATCGCAGTTTGGGCTGATTCTGGCCTGTTTCTTGGACTATTACTTAGTTTTGGGGGTCCCGGAGTGATTTCCATGATTTACGAACCCTCGTGTGCGTTTACGTGTCGGTCATCAACACTCATAGTTTTGGCCAATTCTGATGCGTTTCGTGGACTTTTACTCACCGTTTTGGGGTCCCAAAGTGATTTCCATAATTGTTGAACCCCAAGGTGCGCTTACGTGTCGGTCATCAACACTCACAGTTTTGGCCAATTCTGACCCGTTTCGTGGACTATTACTCACT
>NW_021316109.1:0-2570 GCF_002162155.2 Triticum dicoccoides | reverse complement strand
TCGCCGCTGTGAGCCCCTGCGCCCCGCCATGGCCACACGCGCACACACACAGAGTAATTTTTCTTTTAGTTATAGAAATGTTTATAGTTACTTTTACAGAAATGTTGGTTATATATAGAAATGTTAGAAATTTTAGTTATAGAAATGTTTATAGAAATTTTAGTTATATATAGAAATGCTAGAAATTTAAGTTATAGAAATGTTTATAGAAATGTTAGTTATATAGAAATGTTTGAAATTTTAGAAATGTTGTCCTCAAAAAAAAGAAATTTTAGAAATGTTAGTTTTAGTTAGATGAATTAGCTAAATCACAATCCAAACATTAAAATGTTACATTTCCATATAATATTTGTTCTCGACGTCAATGATGCCTTGCCCACATCCTCGCCGTCGACCCGGTCGCGACGACGTCCTGCTTCAGAGGAGTGATGTCCAGGGACTGGGATCCGCCGGGCTGGCACTGGGAGGTGCTACCTTCAGGGGCGTGCCGCTTGGTGAGGAGCCCGACCCCGGGTCCTGTCGTCGACCCGGAGCTCCTATGGTGGCGTTCGTGTGGGCCACTTTAGGTGCGGAGGGAGCCGGACCCGCCGGACGTGGTACGTAGCCATGTCAGGGAGGAGGACGAGCACGTCTGTCGCTACATGGCTGCTATGGACGTCAGGTTCTCCTATATCTAGCAGGTTCTTCTGGGATCTCACCCGAGCTATGATCCTGTGGTGGTTTCTTCTCTTTGGGTGTCCACCTCCAGCGCCTCAGGAACCGCGAGTGAACTAGATAATTCGATAGTATTCGATCTATATTAGCTACCTAGTGATGTATTCAATCATATTCGAGACGATGTATTCGAGATTATATATATATTATTCCATGATATTCGAGACGATGATGTATTCAAGATTACATTCGATGATGCATATTAATTATCTACTATGATTCAGTTTTTTCTTTCGAGATGCATATATATTATCTACTATTATTCGAGATGCATATCAATTATCTACTATTATTTGAGATGCGTACTAAATTGTTTTATGTTTCTTTTGGATTAGTAAAGTAAAAGTTGTGGCGTACAATACCAGCAGAGATGAAGGAGAAGATGCTATGTTCCCTCTCATACGCTCCCCTAGCCGACCAGATGATGTGAATGAAGAAGATGACGGCTCCCAATATCTGAACAATACCGGGGAGGGTGATATGATATTCGGTCGAGTCGACCGAATTGATGAAGTCCAGAACTATGACGATGATCTTGAAATAGCAAATACCGGCGAGGTACATCTTTATAGAACCAGGCATCTGGTGATTATCACGTGTTTGTAAATGTTTTTGTATATATATATATATATATATATATATATATATATATATATATATATATATATATATTAACGAATCAAGATCTTTCTTCTTTTAGCCCTCCGGATCGAGCAAATCGTCTGGAGGGAGCAGGACGATGCGAGGCCCGTCCAAAAAGTTGATGGAAGGCATAAAGTACAATAATGATCAGCAAAGACATGTCCAGATCTCCATTCTAGAATGGAAAAAGCCAGCAAAGCCACGTCCAGATCATACTTTTGTTGACGATAGAGCCAAAAACTGCTTTGGGAAGCTCTCATTTCACATTTCACGCTACCAAATCATTTCACAGCTGAAGATGTGGAGAAAGTCAAGAATGCTGCTCTTAGAAAGATTGTTTGCATTAAACAACAACAAGAAAACTGTATGGACCGCGTACGTCAAAGGATAAAAGAAGACTCCAGAATTCACAGGAACACTTGAGAAGCAAAGAGATCATTGGCCAGATTTCGTGAAATTCAAGGAATCGGAACTAGCTAAGGAACGGTCGAGAATAAACACGATCAATGCCGCGAAAAAGGAGCATTTCCATAGGCTAGGGCTAGGTGGCTACGCGGTGGCCCGGCCTAAGTGGGATAAGACTGAGGAAGAGATGCAGGCTGCACGGGTTGTTCAAATTACATTGAGCTGACCCCCCAGGTGCAGGACATGGTTCGTTGTGCATGGGGGGCGTTGGACCCAAAGATATGTCAGGTTTTGAAGAAGGCAAGTCTTAATGGAGTCGAGGACAAAATACTTGTTGCAATTGAATAGGCTCGAACGGGGGTGTTCACACCCAACAGAGAGAACGACGAGGTTATGCGCGCCCTGGGAAATCTTGAACATCTGGGAAGAACACGAGGCGTAGGCGTTGTTCTGTGGTATGAGGGGTTTTCAGACTGGAACGCCAACTACAGAAGTCATGCCAGAAGGAAGATGGAGGAGGAGAAGAAGAGGAAGTTTTAGGAGGAGCAGAGGAAGCAGGAAGCAGAACGCCTTAAATGGCTAGAACTTTCGCACGCGGACTTGGCACTCCTATTGCGGCTACAGTAGTAGCAGATTGACAAAATCAGCAGCCAGAAAAGGGGTTCTCTGCAGTAGGAAGAGCTAGCGGATCCAGCATTGGATAGCACCGTCCATCCATGCCGAGAAACAACATGGGTTCCGCACCGGGCCATGAGGCACTGCTGGATACATACCCTGTGGATGACATCATTGAGAACACTAATTGTTAG
>NW_021316108.1:0-1504 GCF_002162155.2 Triticum dicoccoides | reverse complement strand
GAGCAACCGACTTATTGGAAATCATACATACTGATGTGTGCGGTCCGATGAGTGTTGAGGCTCGCGGTGGCTATCGTTATGTTCTCACCCTCACTGATGATTTAAGTAGGTATGGGTATATCTACTTAATGAAACACAAGTCTGAAACCTTTGAAAAGTTCAAGGAATTTTAGAGTGAGGTTGAAAATCAACGTGACAGGAAAATCAAGTTTCTACGATCAGATCGTGGAGGAGAATACTTGAGTCACGAGTTTGGGGCACACTTAAGAAAATGTGGAATAGTTTCACAACTCACGCCGCCTGGAACACCTCAGCGTAATGGTGTGTCCGAACGTCGTAATCGCACTCTGTTAGATATGGTGCGATCTATGATGTCTCTTACCGATTTGCCGCTTTCTTTTTGGGGCTATGCTTTAGAGACTGCCGCATTCACTTTAAATAGGGCTCCGTCGAAATCCGTTGAGACGACACCGTATGAATTATGGTTTGGGAAGAAACCTAAGCTGTCGTTTCTAAAAGTTTGGGGATGCGATGCTTATGTCAAGAAACTTCAACCTGAAAAGCTCGAACCCAAGTCGGAAAAATGCGTCTTCATAGGATACCCAAAAGAAACTATTGGGTACACCTTCTACCTCAGATCCGAAGGCAAGATCTTTGTTGCCAAGAATGGGTCCTTTCTGGAGAAAGAGTTCCTCTCGAAAGAAGTAAGTGGGAGGAAAGTAGAGCTTGATGAAGTATTACCTCTTGAACCGGAAAATGGCGCAACTCAAGAAAATGTTCCTGAGGTGCCTGCACCGACTAGAGAGGAAGTTAATGACAATGATCAAGATACTTCTGATCAAGCCTCTACTGAAATTCGAAGGTCCACAAGGACACGTTCCGCACCAGAGTGGTACGGCAACCCTGTCTTGGAAATCATGCTGTTAGACAACGGTGAACCTTCGAACTATGAAGAAGCGATGGCGGGCCCGGATTCCGACAAATGGCTGGAAGCCATGAAATCCGAGATAGGATCCATATATGAAAACAAAGTATGGACTTTGACTGACTTGCCCATTGAGCGGCGAGCCATAGAAAATAAATGGATCTTTAAGAGGAAGACAGATGCGGATGGTAATGTGACCATCTATAAAGCTCGGCTTGTCGCTAAGGGTTATCGACAAGTTCAAGGGGTTGACTACGATGAGACTTTCTCACCGGTAGCGAAGCTGAAGTCCGTCCGAATCATGTTAGCAATTGCCGCATTCTATGATTACGAAATATGGCAAATGGACGTCAAAACGGCATTCCTTAATGGTTTCCTTAAGGAAGAATTGTATATGATGCAGCCGGAAGGTTTTGTCGATCCTAAGAATGCTGACAAAGTGTGCAAGCTCCAACGCTCGATTTATGGGCTGGTGCAAGCATCTCGGAGTTGGAACATTCGCTTTGATGAGATGATCAAAGCGTTTGGGTTTACACAGACTTATGGAGAAGCCTGCGTTTACAAGAAAGTGAGTGGGAG
>NW_021316107.1:0-1105 GCF_002162155.2 Triticum dicoccoides | reverse complement strand
GAAGCACCGTCATGATCACCATCGTCACCGGCGCGACACCTTGATCTCCATCGTAGCATCGTTGTCGTCTCGCCAATCTTATGCTTCCACGACTATCACTACCGTTTAGTAATAAAGTAAAGCATTACATCGCGATTGCATTGCATACAATAAAGCGACAACCATATGGCTCCTGCCAGTTGCCGATAACTTGGTTACAAAACATGATCATCTCATACAATAAAATTCAGCATCATGCCTAGACCATATCACATCACAACATGCCCTGCAAAAACAAGTTAGACGTCCTCTACTTTGTTGTTGCATGTTTTACGTGGCTGCTACGGGCTTAAGTAAGAACCAATCTCACCTACGCATCAAAACCACAACGATAGTTTGTCAAATAGACTCCGTTTTAACCTTCGCAAGGACCGGGCGTAGCCATACTTGGTTCAACTAAAGTTGGAGAGGCAGTCGCCCGCAAGCCATCTCTGTGCAAAGCACGTCGAGGGAACCGGTCTCGCGTAAGCGTACGCGTAAGGTTGGTCCGAGTCGTCTCGTCCAACAATACCGCCGAACCAAAATATGACATGCTGGTAGGCAGTATGACTTGTATCGTCCACAACTCACTTGTGTTCTACTCGTGCATATAACATCAACATCAATAACCAGGCTCGGATGCCACTGTTGGGTTTCGTAGTAATTTCAAAAATTTTCCTACGCGCACACAGGATCATGTGATGCATAGCAACGAGAGGAGAGTGTTGTCTACGTACCCAACGCAGACCGACTGCGGAAGCGATGACACGATGTAGAGGAAGTAGTCGTACGTCTTCACGATCCAACCGATCAAGCACCGAAACTACGGCACCTCCGAGTTCGAGCACACGTTCAGCTCGATGACGATCCCCGGACTCCGATCCAGCAAAGTGTCGGGGAAGAGTTTCGTCAGCACGACGGCGTGGTGACGATCTTGATGAACTACAGCAGCAGGGCTTCGCCTAAACTCCGCTACAGTATTATCGAGGAATATGGTGGCAGGGGTCACCGCACACGGCTAAGGAATCGATCACGTGGATCAACTTGTGTCAACTTGTGTGTTTAGAGGTGCCCCTGCCTCAGTATA
>NW_021316106.1:0-843 GCF_002162155.2 Triticum dicoccoides | reverse complement strand
TTCATTTGTTATTTTTCATGCATTTACTGATTATTTTGAGCTATAAGACCATAAAATTGAAAAGCATTTGAAATGAACTCTGAAAAGGATCCATTTTGGCATGGTATCATAATTTCACCCACATAGCATGTGCAAGAAAGTAGAGAGGCTTACGGCAAAAACTGATGCACTTCGTGTACAAAACAGACAATCTCCTTCGAAGTATCAGGGTTTCATACGGAAATTCGTCTGTTACATAGGGATTTCATTTCTTTTGAACTTATTTGATCCCCCTTGTGTTTTCTGTGTTCAAAATGCACCATTCAAACCCACATCATCAATTTACAACCCTTTCTGACTTCATTTGTTATTTTTCATGCATTTACTGATTATTTTGAGATATAAGACCATGAAATTGAAAAGCATTTGAAATGAACTCTGAAAAGGTTCCAAGTTGGCACGGTATCATCATTTCACCCACATAGCATGTGCAAGAAAGTAGAGAGGCTTACGGCAAAAACTGGATGCACTTCTTGTACAAAACAGACAGTCTCCTTCGAAGTATCAGGGATTCATACGGAAATTCGTATGTTACATAGGGATTTCATTTCTTTTGAACTTATTTGAACCCATTTATTTTTATTTTGTTCAAAATGCACTATTCAAAGCCACATCATCAATTTACAACCCTTTTTGACTTCATTTGTTATTTTTCATGCATTTATTGATTATTTTGAGCTATATATAAGACCATGAAATTGAAAAGCATTTGAAATGAACTCTGAAAAGGATCCATGTTGGCATGGTATCATCATTTCACCCTCATAGCATGTGCAAGAAAGTAGAGATGCTTACGGCAAAAAC
>NW_021316105.1:0-838 GCF_002162155.2 Triticum dicoccoides | reverse complement strand
TAACGTTTAGCAATAAAGTAAAGTAGTTTACATGGCGTTATTCAATGACACGCAGGTCATACAAAAAATAATGACAACTCCTATGGCTCCTGCCGGTTGTCATACTCATCGACATGCAAGTCGTGAATCCTATTACAAAGAACATGATCTCATACATCACAATTCATCATTCATCACAACTTCTGGCCATATCACATCACATGATCAATCGCTGCAAAAACAAGTTAGACGTCCTCTAATTGTTGTTGCATCTTTTACGTGGCTGCAATTGGGTTCTAGCAAGAACGTTTTCTTACCTACGAATTACCACAACGTGATTTTGTCAACTTCTATTTACCCTTCATAAGGGCCCTGTTCATCGATTCCGCTCCAACTAAGGTGGGATAGACAGACACCCGCTAGCCACCTTATGCAACTAGTGCATGTCAGTCGGTGGAACCGGTCTCACGTAAGCGTACGTGTAAGGTTGGTCCGGGCCGCTTCATCCCACAATACCGTTGAGCAAGAAAAGACTAGTAGAGGCAAGTAAGATGACAAAATCCACGCCCACAACAAAATTGTGTTCTACTCGTGCAAAGAGAACTACGCATAGACCTAGCTCATGATGCCACTGTTGGGGAACGTTGCAGAAAATTAAAAATTTTCCTACGGTTTCACCAAGATCCATCTATGAGTTCATCTAAGCAACGAGTCAAGGGAGAGAGTTTGCATCTACATACCACTTGTAGATCGCGTGCGGAAGCTTGCAAGGTGATGATGTAGTCGTACTCGACGTGATTCGAATCACCGATGACCAAGTGCTGAACGGACAGCACCTCCGCGTTCAACACACGTACGG
>NW_021316104.1:0-995 GCF_002162155.2 Triticum dicoccoides | reverse complement strand
TGATTACCCTAACGAAGAACCGTATCCGTGCATCGAACCATCAGGCAAGCAACCAACCATTTGATCATATCGATACAATCCCATGTTCTCGCTCCTGCTCTCTTTTACTGCATTAAGACAACGCGTTTCAAACTGCTGTGTGCTACGATAGTTGAACCCATTTCCTCTGCATGACCTGTCATTGCCACAGTAACTAGATGAAACCCACTAGCATGTGTAGGAGTTGCTTGAGCCATATGTATGTGTTGTTCCTACCTTGCTATGCCTGCTATGCTTAGAGTCGTGTCAGGTCTGGTTCATCTGGGTGATGGGCTGGAGTGAAATGATTATGTGGGTAATGAGAGTGGTGTGGTGAACACGATTTGGTAAAGGTATCGATGAAAGGCCATGTAGGAGTACATGGTGGGTTGTTTCATTGAGGCCGACCTTAAGCACTGAGATCTGTATGCGTGATTTAAGATACAGCTGCTACCATGCATTGGGCCCTGAAATATGACCCCGCTCGACTTCTTATTCACCCTAGCTCTCTGTCTAGGAGTTGCAAGTAGTTTCTGGTGTTTGTAGCCTACTGGAGGCCGTGGACAGCGCTGACCGTAGGGGTGGGCTGTGATGCGGTAGGTACGTGGCACGGTGTACCAAATACCCGTTAGGTATCTCGGGAACCCTGTTCACATCGTTCGGGGCCGTATGGGAAACCTCGGCCGGACTCCCTGCGGATGGAACCTGAATAGGCGATAAACCTGGACTAGAGGCTTAAGTGTTTAGGTAGGTCGTGGTCTACACCCACGTCGGCTTTCGCTTGAAGTCTGCCGAGCACATGTCGTGTGCAGACGCTAAGTGGTGGAAACATGTATGAAGAAGTACACCCCTGCAGGGTTAACATGATCTATTCGAATAGCCGCGTCCGCGGTAAAGGACTACTTGGTTGCCTATACAGTTCATAGACAAGTAAATGGAAACTACTAAAAGCCTCAAGATAAGTGTGAGTGCCGAGG
>NW_021316103.1:0-1226 GCF_002162155.2 Triticum dicoccoides | reverse complement strand
AATGATAGTACCACTTACTTGTGGCACTGCCATGTAAGTCATAATGGTATAAAACGCATGAAGAAGCTCCATGTTGATGGATCTTTGGACTCACTCGTTTTTGAAAAGTTTGAGACATGCGAACCATGTCTATTGGTGTATATGCATGAAGAAACTCCATGCAAATGGATCGTTCGGACTCACTTGATTTTGAATCACTTGAGATATGCAAATCATACCACATGGGCAAGATGACTGAAAAGCCTCATTTTCAGTAAGATGGAACAAGATAGCAACTTGTTGGAAGTAACACATTTTGATGTGTGCAGTCGAATGAGTGCTGAGGCATGCAGTGAATATCATTATGTTCTTACTTCACAGATGATTCGAGTAAATGTTGAGTATATTTACTTGATGAAACACAAGTCTGAATTATTGAATGGTTCAAGTAATTTCAGAGTGAAGTAGCAGAACATTGTGACAAGAGGATAAAATGTCTATGATATGATCATAGAGATGAATATCTGAGTTACGAGTTTTGGCACACAATTAAGACATTGTGGAAATTGTTTCGCAATTAATACCGCCTGGAACACCATAATGTGATGGTGTGTCCGAACATCATAGTTGCACCCTATTGGATATGGTGCGTACCATGATGTCTCTTATAGAATTACCACTATCGTTCATGGGTTAGGCATTAGAGAGAACCACATTCACTTTAAATAGGGCACCACGTAATTCTGATGAGATGACACCGTATGAATTATGGTTTAGAGAAACCTAAGTTGTCGTTTCTTAAAAGTTTGGGGCTGCGACGCTTATATGAAAAAGTTTCAGGTTGATAAGCTCGAACCCAAAGCGGATAAAATGCATCTTCATAGGAAACCCAAAACAGTTGGGTATACCTCCTAATTCAGATCCGAAAGCAATATGGATTGTTTCTAGAATCGGGTCCTTTCTCGAGGAAAAGTTTCTCTCGAAAGAATTGAGTGGGAGGATGGTGGAGACTTGATGAGGTTATTGAACCGTCTCTTCAACTAGTGTGTGACAGGGCACAGGGAGTTGTTCCTATGGCACCTACACCAATTGAAGTGGAAGCTTATGATATTGATCATGAAACTTCGGATCAAGTCACTCCCAAACCTCGTAGGATGACAAGGATGCGTACTACTTCAGAGTGGTACGTAATCCTGTCTTGAAGGTCATGTTGCTAGACAACAATGAACCTACGAGCTATGGAGAAG
>NW_021316102.1:0-1007 GCF_002162155.2 Triticum dicoccoides | reverse complement strand
CGTAGTGGATACCATCAAATTCGTATGAAATTAGGGGATGAATGGAAAACAGCATTTAAAACTAAGTTTGGATTATATGAGTGGTTAGTCATGCCTTTTGGGTTAACTAATGCACCTAGTACTTTCATGAGATTAATGAACGAAGTTTTACGTGCTTTCATTGGACGATTTGTGGTAGTTTACTTTGATGACATATTGATTTATAGCAGATCTTTGGAAGAACATTTGGAACATTTACGTGCTGTTTTTATTGCTCTACGTGATGCACGTTTGTTCGGTAACCTTGGGAAGTGCACCTTTTGCACCGACCGAGTATCTTTTCTTGGCTATGTTGTTACTCCACAGGGAATTGAAGTTGATAAAGCCAAGATTGAAGCTATTGAGAGTTGGCCGCAACCCAAAACGGTCAAACAAGTGAGGAGTTTTCTTGGCCTCGCTGGATTCTATAGGCGTTTTGTGAGAGATTTCAGCACCATTGCTGCACCTCTCAATGAGCTTACAAAGAAAGATGTGCCTTTTCTTTGGGGTACCGCACAGGAAGAAGCCATCACGGTATTGAAAGATAAGTTGACACATGCTCCTTTACTCCAACTTCCTGATTTTAATAAGACTTTTGAGCTTGAATGTGATGCTAGTGGAATTGGATTAGGAGGTGTGTTATTGCAAGATGGCAAACCTGTTGCATACTTTTCTGAAAAATTGAGTGGGCCTAGTCTGAATTATTCTACTTATGATAAAGAATTATATGCTCTTGTTCGGACTTTAGAAACATGGCAACATTATTTATGGCCCAAAGAATTTGTTATACATTCTGATCATGAATCTTTGAAACATATTAAAAGTCAAGCTAAACTGAATCGTAGACATGCTAAATGGGTTGAATTCATTGAGACTTTCCCTTATGTCATTAAACACAAGAAGGGAAAAGAAAATGTTATTGCTGATGCATTGTCTCGTCGCTATACTATGCTTTCACAACTTGACTTCAAAATATTTGGTTTGGAGAC
>NW_021316101.1:0-797 GCF_002162155.2 Triticum dicoccoides | reverse complement strand
GGGAGCAGCTGCGTGCTCGCACGCGCGCGGCCGAGGAGGCCACCTCCTCCCTGCCTGGCTGCCTCCTCCTTCCCTGGTCCCTCCCGCGACGCCACGCAGCCCCGACCCCCTCTCACTTCTCCCTCGCTCTCTGGACCTCCCTCCCCCTCGCTCCTCTGTTTCCCCTCCCGCGACCGAACGGAGCCGCCGCCACCGACGAGAGCCACCGTGGCTACCGGCCACCCCACGGCTCACCGACGCCCCAGGAAGCTCCGCCGGTCCTCCCTCTACCTCCTCAACGAGCCACGAGGACCCGGACGTGCCACAACACCGCCCTCGATGCCTTCTTCAACCTCGGGACCGCCGGCCATCTTCGTCAAATTCGCCGGCTCCGGACCGTCTCCGACCTCGCCGAGCGTCCCCTCGTCATCGCCGTGAGTCACTGACCCTCTCCCCTAACTCAGCATGCTCCCCTCCGTGCCGTAGCGCCGTTCCCCACGAGCACCGAAGCCACCGTCCGCCATTGCTGCTGCACGCATAGCCTCCGTGCTCCCCTGGCCTCACTGAGCTGCTCTTAGTGCTCCCCATGTCTAGCAGGTGCTGCCCAGCCTCTCCATTTGCTCACTGATGCACCGTAGCGACGCGCCCGAGCACCACCGAACACCATCGCCGCCAAAGCTCGTCGCCGGCATGAGTTCCGGCGACCCCACGACCTCCCACTCGGTCCTCTGGATGCGCGGGAGCAAGGGCCATCCCCTGGTGCCCTCAGCGCGCCAAACTGACGCCTCTAGCGCAAGTCCGGCGTGCCCCGCCGTGTT
>NW_021316100.1:0-2667 GCF_002162155.2 Triticum dicoccoides | reverse complement strand
TCCCCTTCCCCTACTGCTGCTGCTCTCCTCGGTCTCACTCCTCATCTTGTCTCTTGTGCAGGCTACACGAACTCCACTTCTTCCACCAGCCACCCTCCCCTCTGCGCCTAGCTTGTGGAACACCTCCACACCATCTTCGAAGCCGCCTGCCGGTGAGATTGGTGTTCATTGTGGCGCAATAGTGACTACACATGCCATCGAGTTAGTGATGCAGTCATGTAGGCAGCGAAGCTTAAAGTGTTATGTTTACTTCACATAAACTGAAAAGGGTATCATTTCATACTTTTGGTTTGGTTTGTTAATCTGCTTCACTTAAATTTCAGCCTGAGCTAGTAGTTGACTAAAGGAATTCTCGATACATTTAGAGATATTATATCACTATGCTAATGTGTTTCAACAAGGGAGTACCGTCTACTAGTCTGTTAATCTGTGAGCGATGGATAGTTTAATCACGGCTTGTTTCCAGACTTGTATTAACACAACATTCCCCTTTTAAAATTTCTACTACTAGTCTGTTAAAAGAGATCTCAACAATGCTGTTTTAGTGAGCTTATTTGTTGTCGGAGACTGGGTAATGATAAAAGACTGCCACGATGAAGTTCAGAAACAATAGTATGTGCTACATTCAATCCTGGGTTGTATAACATATTTGTTACTGCAGGTCACCCATCCTCGAGGAGCAGGAGGGATGCATCTAGTTGGCCATCAAGGGCCTGCTCTGCTCCTCTTGTTCATCTTATGGTATCTTGTTCTCTGTGATAACTGTTGACTTGTAAGATACAATGTTGATTTACTATATATGCTCTTGTCTCACCCATAACTTTGTTTATATGCCTGGTTTCAAGTGAACTTGTCATAGCTTATATTGTTGCTTTTGTGGATACTGCTACCCGTTGCTTCAATGCTGCCTTAACTTGTTAGCATGTTCATGTGAATTGGCTAACTGCTGTCTGTTAATTACTACTACTCACTACTGCTGTATTCTATTGGCACCAACTCTGCTGCCCGTGTATTATATATATTCTTCTTGCTCAAGCACAAGAGCACTAGTGTTATGTTGCTGCTTGTGACAGTCCATGGACAAACTCTGTTAATTTATTGACCCTGTCATTCTATGCTTAAATGATGAAAAAGTCGCATTTTGCTTGTTCTAACATGCTGTTAGGTTTGCTTTTATTTTGTTCCTAACCATTTTGTTTGATAACTTGCAGATGCTAGCCTTCCTTCGTGTTTTGTCGTGAGGTCCAGGATGAACAAGTCGGGCTCATTGGAGATAGCCTGATGTAAACCTGATATATTATTATTGTATATAGCATCGTGAGGTCTAGATGCTTGTATATATTATTGTAAACCTGATAGTTACCTGATGTAAACCTGATGGTTGATTGTAATAATGTGCCAAGTTTGGCTTTGTTTGATTGTATTCATGTTGTGAACCATGTTTTTCCGGATTAGTTATGCTCTGTTTGAAGCATTTTATTTTCTGTCTGTTTTGATTTAATATTGTTATTTATTTACTGGAAAATTGAGATATGAAGAATATAACCTACTTATTAGAACTGGTCCCATCTCACTAGTGGGCCCATCTTTTGAAAAAAAAATCATAAACTTTGTAGCCAAAAAGGCCACGACCCAGAAAATAAAAAGGCTGAATTGGTGGGCCTGGTCCATGGGAACTAACAATAAAAAAGGCTGCAATACTGGGCTTGGCCCATGAACCTGACCCAAAATTGGTAAAAATAAAAAGAAAAGGCTGTATTGTTGGGCTAGGCCCATGTAGAAAACCGAATTGGACCGGTCTGAATCTTGTGCCACATCAGCTTGCCACGCTGGATGCCTACGTGGCCTGGGGAGGTTGCTAGTGACCAAAACGCCACAATGGACATATTTTGGTCATAAACGTCTTCGACCATTCCAGAAGAAATGTCGCTATAGTCAGTTTACGACTGCCAGCTTTTGACCTTCTCTTTTTGGTCACTAAAAGGTCGCAAATGAAAAACCATGACCTTTCAGTGACCAATAGTGGTGGTCACAAGTTAACATATTTCTTGTAGTGCCTCGGTGCCATCGAACGGAGAAACGATGCACTTCCTCCCTTTCCCCCGGCGGATGGGATGCGGCCGGATCACTGACCAACAGTGAGAGAGAGAGAGGCCACCGCACTCCCTTTCCCCCAGCGGACGGGATGCGGCTGGATCAGTGACCAACAGTGAGAGAGAGAGAGGCCACCGCAGCCTTGTGTGAGATACTCTGAAGAGCGACAAACCAGGCACGCAAGGCTCCATTGTATATAGTGAGCAGACTACCTTTTTCTCCATAAAAATCGTTTTATATTCTGTGTACGTGCCATTGAGCGCTCTAACCTTATTTAAAAATAACGCGTCAACGCATCAAGTCAAACATTGTTTCGTGCAGGCATGGTACACGACCTCCCTAGGTAAACAACCGCTACAGGCATTCAAATTAGCACGTGGGCTGCCATTTCGTAAAGAAATGAGCTCCACCATGTACCCGCGTGGGTGTGGCTGGGCACGAAGCGTGAGTATGTGCACGGTGCACCTATTCTCTTCGTGTATACGTACACCACCTACGTGGGGTTGTGTGAGAGAGATACAAACCTAGAGAGATATGGTGTGTGGGTTCTTGAGAGTTTTTTTGGGGGGGGGG
>NW_021316099.1:0-2667 GCF_002162155.2 Triticum dicoccoides | reverse complement strand
TCCCCTTCCCCTACTGCTGCTGCTCTCCTCGGTCTCACTCCTCATCTTGTCTCTTGTGCAGGCTACACGAACTCCACTTCTTCCACCAGCCACCCTCCCCTCTGCGCCTAGCTTGTGGAACACCTCCACACCATCTTCGAAGCCGCCTGCCGGTGAGATTGGTGTTCATTGTGGCGCAATAGTGACTACACATGCCATCGAGTTAGTGATGCAGTCATGTAGGCAGCGAAGCTTAAAGTGTTATGTTTACTTCACATAAACTGAAAAGGGTATCATTTCATACTTTTGGTTTGGTTTGTTAATCTGCTTCACTTAAATTTCAGCCTGAGCTAGTAGTTGACTAAAGGAATTCTCGATACATTTAGAGATATTATATCACTATGCTAATGTGTTTCAACAAGGGAGTACCGTCTACTAGTCTGTTAATCTGTGAGCGATGGATAGTTTAATCACGGCTTGTTTCCAGACTTGTATTAACACAACATTCCCCTTTTAAAATTTCTACTACTAGTCTGTTAAAAGAGATCTCAACAATGCTGTTTTAGTGAGCTTATTTGTTGTCGGAGACTGGGTAATGATAAAAGACTGCCACGATGAAGTTCAGAAACAATAGTATGTGCTACATTCAATCCTGGGTTGTATAACATATTTGTTACTGCAGGTCACCCATCCTCGAGGAGCAGGAGGGATGCATCTAGTTGGCCATCAAGGGCCTGCTCTGCTCCTCTTGTTCATCTTATGGTATCTTGTTCTCTGTGATAACTGTTGACTTGTAAGATACAATGTTGATTTACTATATATGCTCTTGTCTCACCCATAACTTTGTTTATATGCCTGGTTTCAAGTGAACTTGTCATAGCTTATATTGTTGCTTTTGTGGATACTGCTACCCGTTGCTTCAATGCTGCCTTAACTTGTTAGCATGTTCATGTGAATTGGCTAACTGCTGTCTGTTAATTACTACTACTCACTACTGCTGTATTCTATTGGCACCAACTCTGCTGCCCGTGTATTATATATATTCTTCTTGCTCAAGCACAAGAGCACTAGTGTTATGTTGCTGCTTGTGACAGTCCATGGACAAACTCTGTTAATTTATTGACCCTGTCATTCTATGCTTAAATGATGAAAAAGTCGCATTTTGCTTGTTCTAACATGCTGTTAGGTTTGCTTTTATTTTGTTCCTAACCATTTTGTTTGATAACTTGCAGATGCTAGCCTTCCTTCGTGTTTTGTCGTGAGGTCCAGGATGAACAAGTCGGGCTCATTGGAGATAGCCTGATGTAAACCTGATATATTATTATTGTATATAGCATCGTGAGGTCTAGATGCTTGTATATATTATTGTAAACCTGATAGTTACCTGATGTAAACCTGATGGTTGATTGTAATAATGTGCCAAGTTTGGCTTTGTTTGATTGTATTCATGTTGTGAACCATGTTTTTCCGGATTAGTTATGCTCTGTTTGAAGCATTTTATTTTCTGTCTGTTTTGATTTAATATTGTTATTTATTTACTGGAAAATTGAGATATGAAGAATATAACCTACTTATTAGAACTGGTCCCATCTCACTAGTGGGCCCATCTTTTGAAAAAAAAATCATAAACTTTGTAGCCAAAAAGGCCACGACTCAGAAAATAAAAAGGCTGAATTGGTGGGCCTGGTCCATGGGAACTAACAATAAAAAAGGCTGCAATACTGGGCTTGGCCCATGAACCTGACCCAAAATTGGTAAAAATAAAAAGAAAAGGCTGTATTGTTGGGCTAGGCCCATGTAGAAAACCGAATTGGACCGGTCTGAATCTTGTGCCACATCAGCTTGCCATGCTGGATGCCTACGTGGCCTGGGGAGGTTGCTAGTGACCAAAACGCCACAATGGACATATTTTGGTCATAAACGTCTTCGACCATTCCAGAAGAAATGTCGCTATAGTCAGTTTACGACTGCCAGCTTTTGACCTTCTCTTTTTGGTCACTAAAAGGTCGCAAATGAAAAACCATGACCTTTCAGTGACCAATAGTGGTGGTCACAAGTTAACATATTTCTTGTAGTGCCTCGGTGCCATCGAACGGAGAAACGATGCACTTCCTCCCTTTCCCCCGGCGGATGGGATGCGGCCGGATCACTGACCAACAGTGAGAGAGAGAGAGGCCACCGCACTCCCTTTCCCCCAGCGGACGGGATGCGGCTGGATCAGTGACCAACAGTGAGAGAGAGAGAGGCCACCGCAGCCTTGTGTGAGATACTCTGAAGAGCGACAAACCAGGCACGCAAGGCTCCATTGTATATAGTGAGCAGACTACCTTTTTCTCCATAAAAATCGTTTTATATTCTGTGTACGTGCCATTGAGCGCTCTAACCTTATTTAAAAATAACGCGTCAACGCATCAAGTCAAACATTGTTTCGTGCAGGCATGGTACACGACCTCCCTAGGTAAACAACCGCTACAGGCATTCAAATTAGCACGTGGGCTGCCATTTCGTAAAGAAATGAGCTCCACCATGTACCCGCGTGGGTGTGGCTGGGCACGAAGCGTGAGTATGTGCACGGTGCACCTATTCTCTTCGTGTATACGTACACCACCTACGTGGGGTTGTGTGAGAGAGATACAAACCTAGAGAGATATGGTGTGTGGGTTCTTGAGAGTTTTTTTGGGGGGGGGG
>NW_021316098.1:0-1367 GCF_002162155.2 Triticum dicoccoides | reverse complement strand
CAATCGAGGAGTGCACCAGGAAAATGGACTAGGTAGCACAATCAACCTTAGGGTGATGATTCAATAGTCAACTCGCTAAGGATGACGTTATTGTCCATTTAACTACCAAGCAACGGAGTTGCTAGGAGTATTGATTTCACACATCATGATTCACTTGTCGGCACTCCGGCTGCAACAACACGGAACCGAGGAATGAAAAAAAAAAGGATGGCGTGAAGTATCACTATGTCAAGAATTCACAAAAGGTGGTGCAATTCTCATGAAATTCCTGTCATAAAGAAGGTAATACTTCAGGGTAGAGCAGACCAGAAGCTGGATTGTAACTTGATCTGCGGAACACAACTACTTTGACCCAATCCTAGATATGGATGAGGTACTGGAGTTTGTTTCTCCAAGTCATTCAGGACAGAATGGCTTGACGTACCACAAGGGTAATAGGCATCGATAAACGAATGCATGCATACCCTTGGTATCAATTGATAGACGAGGGTCAGAATGCAACTAAAGAGAGCAACTCAAAGGAACATGCGATTTTCTGAGTTGTGGATGCATGATTTAGCATGTCGAACGAATTCCACATATTTCTTCCGGATAACCCATGCAGAAAGGTAGAACTGGCAGAGTCACAATGTAGAATCGAGAACCCATCGAGAGCACTCTGAATGTGATCTTTCGATCAGCGAGGAACATCTGCCATAGGCGGTTCATAGTATTTGGAAGAAAGGAATACCACGAACATCGAGGACTAATGCAAAGGTTACTAATATCCTGAAGGAACTAGCAAATACTATCAACATGAAGTAAGTAGGGTGAATCTCGGGTTCAAAAACCCAGGAACAGAATACCTACTACTAAGTAGCATCACGGGATGCTTTCGAGACTGATGCCCAGAATCATCACACTGGGAACACAAAACGTTGCTACGTTACTAGGTGACTCCCTAAATACCTAGGGTCATAATAGTAACTCCAACATAAATGTCAAGGCAACAGAGTACCTCAACTCACTGATTAGTGTGGTTAATCTGGCCCAAAGGAACATTGAAACGGAAGGAAGGAATCTGCAAGTGCATCAGACTGTTTAGAAACCTGGAATGACTCGGACAGCATAACGGCTGTAAATGCTCAGAAAAGATTTGAGACATTCACAAAAATGGTGGCATAACCACTCAGAAGCACAATATCAAGGTTTCGAGATCAACAATTAACATACAGAAGTAGTAAGAACTGAACTGAGACTTAAATCCAACAATCTATAAGTCTACGGATTAGTAACACGTGATCCTGATAGAAAGAAAAGATAGCCTAGTTCTTAATCCCCGCAGGAAAGATAAGATGACTCAGATCAGAAGGCATAAGGTATAAGGA
>NW_021316097.1:0-662 GCF_002162155.2 Triticum dicoccoides | reverse complement strand
ACTCGCCTAAGTGACAAAACTACTCCGAGTGGAGAGCAATCCTCCCAATCGGGGGCTTAGCTGCGACCCCGTACTCGCCTAAGTTACAAAACTATTCTGAGTGGAGAGCAATCCTCCTACTCAGGGGTTAGCTGTGATCCCGTACTCGTCTAAGTTACAAAACTACTCTGAGTGGAGAGCAATACTCCCACTCGGGGGCTTAGCTGCGTCCCTGTACTCGCCTAAGTTACAAAACTACTCGGAGTGGAGAGAAATCCTCCCACTTGGCGGCTTAGGCACGAACCAGATTCGCCTAAGTTTTAAAGGGATTAGTCGCAAACCCGATTCGCCTAAGTTACAAAAGCTATTCCGAGTGGAGAGCGATCCTCCCACTCGGGGGCTTAGAGGCGACCCCGGGTCGCCTAAGTTACAAAACTACTCTGAGTGGAGAGAAATCCTCCCACTCGGGGCTTAGCTGCGACCCCGTACTCGCCTAAGTTACAAAACTACTTTAAGTGGGGAGCAATCCTCCCACTCGGGGGCTTAGCTGCGACCCCGTACTCGCCTAGGTTACAAAACTACTACAAGCGGGGAGCAATACTCCCACTCGGGGGCTTAGCTGCGACCCCGTACTTGCCTACGTTACAAAACTACTCTGAGTGGAGAGCAATCCTCCCACTCAG
>NW_021316096.1:0-2313 GCF_002162155.2 Triticum dicoccoides | reverse complement strand
AAAAAAATGATGAAGATAAAAATTGCTTCAAATAAGTCCAAGAAAATGTTCCTGTTATCCTCTGGAAATATTGGCAAGAGGCAAAATCCAAACCAATATTTTTGGTGTCTCAGAAACATTTAATTTGGGCATTTGAATTAAATCAATAATTATTTGAATTGGATTTATATCTACTATTAAATAAATATAGGTCCAATAATTCTGAAATATTTTGTGGAGCATTGTTTTAATTCTTTTAGCTCCTAAAAATATTGTCAGAAGCAAAATAAATTGAATTGGTTTCAAAACCAAATTCAAAACAAACCTGCAAAATAGAAAACAGAACAGAAAAAAATAAAAGGAGTAGAACTTACCTGGCCTTACCTGGTAGCCCACCAGCAGCCCAGTCCACTAGAGCCAGCCCAGCCCACTGGCCTGGTGCCAGTCGTCCTCTACCTCTGCCAGTAGGCAGAGGAGGGAGACAGCGCACGCGCGCGCCGTGGCGCCACGCCACCTCCCTGCCTGCCTGCGTCCCTCGCCACCGCGCACCTCGGGCCTTCTCTTCGGCGCCGCCTCGAACCCCTGGACCCCCTCACTCATCCCCTTCTCCTGCTCTCCCTCTCGCTCCGCACCTCGGGCCCGAACGGAGCCGCCGCCACCGACGCCGATTGCCGCAGCTACCGTGCACCCCTAGCCTCGCCGATGCACCCAGGAGCTCCGCCTCGACCCCCTCTTCCTCCCCACCGATCCACAGCCCTCCGGAAGCCCTGCATCGCCGCCATCGCCGTCGTCTTCTACCTCGGACCCGCCGGCCATCTTCGTCAAATTCGCCGGCTCCGGACCGTCCCCGACCTCGCCGAGCATCTCTTCGTGACCGTGATGAGCCCCCGGTCCTCTTCCCCCTAATCCCGCCTTCGTTTGCTTGCCGTAGCCGCCGCCCCCTTGCTCACCGTAGCCGTCGCCGCGCGGGCTCGTCGCCGGCGAAGCCCCGATGACCAAATGGCCCCGCGCGTGCGTCCGTTGCACTCGCAACAACCCGTGGAGCAAAGCTAGCGTGGCAGCTAGCTTGTTTGCAAGCCGCAGCGCTAACCCCGCACCCACCCGAGCTCCGGCCGCCGCCTCAGGCTCCATTCCGGCGAACCCCGGCCACCCCCGCACCTCCCGTTGGCCCCCCTAGATGCGCACGGGCACGGGCTACCCTCTGGTGCCCTTGGCTTGGCCCAAAACCCCTCGCAGCGCCACTCCGGCGAGCTCCCGCCGCAGTTTTGGTCGTCGCCGGCCGAACTCCGGCGACTGCCGACGTGGCACGCCTAATTAGCACTAATGACCCTGTTAAACTAACCCCGTGACACTGACAGTGGGCCCCGTAGCGGGTCAAAGCCCGGGTCAACGCGGGATTAGCCCCTGTGTCACTGACGTGTGGACCCCACACGTCAGGTTTGACCTGGACCGCCCGTTGACCTGCTGAGGTCAGCATGAGGTCATGCTGACGCCATAATTCATTTTCTGGAATTATTTTAATTTTAAATATTCAGGAAATTCCAGAAAATTGTAAAAACTTTTAAAAATCATAGAAATTCAACCGTAACTCCAAATTAAATAAATTATATATGAAAAATTATCAGAAAAATTCAAGGAATCCATCTGTACCATTTTCATGCATGTTAGAACAACTTATAGGTGCTGTTTAGCACAAATCAATTAAATGGCATTTGAATAATCACATATGGAGTTTGAATTTGAATCTTGTATTCAAACCAACTTCATTTAATCTGGGTTTAGGTGCATTAGCCCAAAACACATTCATTTTGCCATGTCATGATCATGCATCATATTGTGCATTGCATTGATTGTGTTCCCTTCTGTGTTGCCGGTATTTGTCCCCTCTCGATAGACGTGATACCGATGATGTGATCGTTGACACTGATGAAGACTCAATGTTATCTTCAGAAGTGCCAGGCAAGCAAAACCCCCTTGTTCATTCCGATAAAATCCCACTCTCTCGCTCCTGCTCTCTTTTACTGCATTAGGACAACAACGACATATTTGATACTTGCTGCGGTAGCTGAACCCTTTATCCTTTGCATGACCTGTCATTGCCACAGTAAATAGATGAAACCCACTAGCATGAGTAGGAGTTGTTTGAGCCCTGATGTGCCCACTCATTCATGCTTGTTTGTCATGCCTGCTACTGCTTAGAGTTGAGTCAGGTCTGATTCATCGGGGATGAATCAGAGGCGTGTGAACATGTCCTGCTGCGTGTGAGCTAAGTGTGTGAACACGATTTGGTAAAGGTAGCGGTGAGAGGCCATGTAGGAGTACATGGTGGGTTGT
>NW_021316095.1:0-1046 GCF_002162155.2 Triticum dicoccoides | reverse complement strand
ATATGGCAAATGGACGTCAAAACGGCATTCCTTAACGGGCATCTTAAGGAAGAACTGTATATGATGCAGCCGGAAGGTTTTGTCGATCCTCGGAACGCTAACAAAGTATGCAAGCTCCAGCGATCCATTTATGGACTGGTGCAAGCATCTTGGAGTTGGAACATTCGCTTTGATGAGATGATCAAAGCGTTTGGGTTTATGCAGACTTATGGAGAAGCCTGCGTTTACAAGAAAGTGAGTGGGAGCTCTGTAGCATTTCTCATATTATATGTAGATGACATACTCTTGATGGGAAATAATATAGAATTTCTGGACAGCATTAAGGCCTACTTGAATAAGTGTTTTTCAATGAAGGACCTTGGAGAAGCTGCTTATATATTAGGCATCAAGATCTATAGAGATAGATCGAGACGCCTCATAGGTCTTTCACAAAGCACATACCTTGACAAGATTTTGAAGAGGTTCAAAATGGATCAGTCCAAAAAGGGGTTCTTGCCTATGTTACAAGGTGTGAGATTGAGCTCGGCTCAGTCACCGACCACGGCAAAAGATAAAGAAGAGATGAGTGTCATCCCCTATGCTTCAGCCATAGGATCTATTATGTATGCCATGATGTGTACCAGACCCGATGTAAACCTTGCCGTAAGTTTGGTAGCAAGATACCAAAGTAATCCCGGCAAGGAACACTGGACAGCGGTCAAGAATATCCTGAAGTACCTGAAAAGGACGAAGGACATGTTTCTCGTTTATGGAAGAGACGAAGAGCTCGTCGTAAAGGGTTACGTCGACGCTAGCTTCGACTCAGATCTGGATGACTCTAAGTCACAAACCAGATACGTGTATATGTTGAATGGTGGAGCAGTAAGCTGGTGCAGCTGCAAGCAGAGCGTCGTGGCGGGATCTACGTGTGAAGCGGAGTACATGGCAGCCTCGGAGGCAGCGCATGAAGCGATTTGGGTGAAGGAGTTCATCACCGACCTAGGAGTCATACCCAATGCGTCGGGGCCGATCAAACTCTTCTGTGACAACACTGGAGCTATTGCCCT
>NW_021316094.1:0-1158 GCF_002162155.2 Triticum dicoccoides | reverse complement strand
GACTCCTTGATCATTAATGGAGAAACAATTCGCAATTCCTTTCTGAATGTTCCTCTTGATGCGGGAGATTCCCGGATCTACCTTCTGTGCTTTGATAATTTGATCTGTAAGGGTAGGTTTTGCCACCATGGTGGAGAGAAAACCTTGAGGAACAATATGAAGGTTAAGCTTCCGAAATTCCTCATGGAGAAGCGGTTGACTTTGTTGTAACATCAGGTTGTTACAATAAGATTTACGACTTAGCGCATCAGCCATGACGTTGGCTTTCCCTGGGGTGTAGGTTATTCCTAAGTCGAAGTCGGTGATCAATTCAACCCAACGTCTCTGCCTGAGATTCAAATCCGGTTGGGTGAAAATATACTTCAGACTTTGGTGATCAGTGAATATTTCGCAACGATTACCGAGGAGGTAATGTCGCCAGGTCTTAAGTGCATAGACTATGGCTGCAAGCTCTAGATCATGAGTGGGATAATTCTCCTCATGTGGGTGCAATTGCTGTGAAGCGTAGGCAATTACGTGTCGATCTTGCATGAGAATGCAACCTAGTCCTTGTCGCGAAGCGTCGCAGTAGATAACAAAGTCCTTGGAGAAGTCTGGCGGTACCAGTACGGGAGCAGAAGTCAGGCGTCTTTTCAGTTCCTGAAAGCTGTGCTCACATTGTGGAGTCCATTCGAACTTCTTATCTTTCTTGAGGAGTTCGGTTAGAGGTTTGGCAACTTTGGAGAAGTTCTCGACAAAGCGACGGCAATAGCTCGCTAAGCCCAGAAAACTCCGAACTTGCTTGACCGATTCAGGTGGAGTCCAGTTAAGGACGGCTTGAACTCGCTCAGGGTTAACAGCAATACCTTTACCAGATATTACATGACCCAGATAGGTCACTTCTGACAACCAGAATTCACATTTAGAGAATTTGGCATAAAGGCGATGCTCTCGAAGTTTCTGCAACACTAGCCTTAGATGTTCGGCATGTTCTTCCTCGTTCTTGGAGTAGATGAGTATATCATCGAGGTAAACCACGACGAATTTATCCAAATACTCCATGAAGATTGAGTTCATTAACCGAGAAAAGGTGGCTGGAGCGTTGGTTAATCCGAAGGACATGACGGTGTACTCGTATTGGCCGTAACGAGTAACAAAGGCCGTTTTAGGAATGTCCCC
>NW_021316093.1:0-1017 GCF_002162155.2 Triticum dicoccoides | reverse complement strand
CGGCGCCGCCGCCGGCACCTAGAGGGGGGAAACGGCCGCGTCGTATCTACATGGAGGGGATCTTGCTGTGGGTCTGGCCCGGTTGTTGCTCCAAAGTGTTCCTATGGGCTGACCTAACACAACCGGGCGGGAAGGTCCGCTGGTCAAAGCCCGTCCGTGCAAAGTCAAAGGGCTAGATCCCGTGGTCAAACGCTACAGGGTTAGGCGGGAGGGGGGCCTGGGGGGTAGCAATGCCACCGGAGCATCGCACCGGTCCCTCATACATGCGGGGTGGTGTGGTGGCATGTCCGAAGAGGCGGCACGCGTCTCTGGGGCGTGCCCCCCCCCCCACGGACGGCGATGACACGGTAGTAGACGGATCAGGCACTCGCATAATTACCGGATCAGGTACTCAGTAACGGTACCCCTCAGTCAGTTGTTCTCCTATGTATCACCTTTCACGAGACCATATAAAATATTTATATCATAAAGAAATGTTGTCCCCCTCAATGTATTAACACAATGTACATTTTTTGTTAGTACAATTTAGCAAATAATTATGTCATAAAGAAATGTTGCTGACCATAGAAAAAATCTGGTTCAGAAAAAATATACGTGATATTTTAGAAAATTGTTGTACAATATAAAAAAAAGGATCATGTAATTAAAAATAATGTTTCAAATCATTAAAGAAAATGTATGATACATTTTAAATAATGTTCATGCATGTAAAAAATATGTATACCATGTATCATTTTTAATATAATTATATACCATGTATCATTCAAAAAAATTCAAGAACGTATATTTAAAAAAAAGAAATATACCTATGCCTACGGCTTAGCCGTCGGCATACATGCCACGTGGCATGATTAATATATGCCGACGGCTAAGCCGTCGGCATAGGTCGCCTTATCCATACCCGGGCGCTCCCCGTCCAGTCGTTTCCCGACCCCAGCTCGCCCCCGACCCCGATCCGCCGCCGCCGCATTCGGCCCCGCCGCCTGTCGCCGCCCACTCCACCCCTGCCTCCCCCAT
>NW_021316092.1:0-811 GCF_002162155.2 Triticum dicoccoides | reverse complement strand
CATAAGTAGTGGATTATTACTGCTTATATCATATAGATCATAGAAAAGGTTTAAACAAACCAATGGAAGGAAAATATGATCATCAGATTAAACAGAACAATGGAAAGGAAAATATGTTTAAACACATATTTTGGGGGTATATCCTTCTCAAGGATAAGCAGAGCAAGATATCCATGACAGGATATAAAGTAGGAAACCATTTAGTTAAGGGGGGGGGGGAGAATCTCATGATATTACCCATACAACGGTGTTAGGATAAATGATAAATAAATCTAGCATCGTGCTTCAAATGTTCTTGTTGAAAATCGGAGTACCATTGACATGCTTCGAGATAGCATTGACATGGTCTTCAGGTGAAGATCAGACTTTGGAAACACGAAGGATCCATCAGGAATAACTTGTAGAATAAGTCTTACAATTTCCCCATGGATGGACGGATAACCTTGCTGAAAAGGAATCTATAATGATAGGTCCTCCAGCCGGGGGGGGGGGGTGCTAGGCATGACATCATGTTACCGGGTCATCAAAGGATCAACATCATAACTCTTGGAAAGTTGTCCCATCCATCATATCTGACCGAGATTCATATCCAATTGGTGTCATGATACCTCAGACTCAAGGGGTCCGAGAGGAAAAGGTGCAACACAAATCGACGAAATGACATTGCAAGATTCTCGGGAAATGAACTATGGGAGCGGGTTTCTGAAGCAATAGTTCATCATTAAACCAAGGAGAGGATGAGGAGGTGGCTGATAGGCTCAGCAACAAATCATCGAGATTTCCAAAGGATTTATTTCCACAATTATGTGAA
>NW_021316091.1:0-881 GCF_002162155.2 Triticum dicoccoides | reverse complement strand
CGTCCGTGCAAAGTCAAAGGGCTAGATCCCGTGGTCAAACGCTACAGGGTTAGGCGGGACGGGGGCCCTGGGGGGGTAGCAATGCCACCGGAGCGTCGTACCGGGCCCTCATACATGCGGGGTGGTGTTGTGGCATGTCCGAAGAGGCGGCACGCGTCTCCGGGTTGTGGCCCCCCTCACGGACGGCAATGAAACGGTGGTAGACGTTCTGCGGTAACGATGCAGCGTGAATATTATTAAATACTTGGAGCGCGATAAAATCATGAGTTTTCTACACAACGTGGGCACATGTGCTATAGTACTGATGGTAATTTTTCATAATTTTTTGTGATGGAGAAGTATCTGAACACTTCCCTCTACGCGGATTGCTCTTCGCACGTCTACGACTGTGGCCGGCGGCCTTCGGGGGGTAGCATACCGTAAAATCTTGCGTAGGCGGCCTCTCACAAGTCTGGAAGTGTTGAGGCGGTTGCAAACGCCCAGCACGCGTCTTTGGTGCGTGCCCCCCCTCACGGACGGCGCCGCCGCCGGCACCTGGAGGAGGGAAACGGACGCGTCGGGTCTACACGGAGTGGATGTAGCTGTGGGCCTGGCCCGGATGTTGCTCCCCGGTGTCCCTCTGGGCCGACCCGACACAACCGGGTGGAGAGGTCCACTGGTCAAAGCCCGTCTGTGCAAAGTCAAAGGGCTAGATCCCGTGGTCAAACGCTACAGGGTTAGGCGGGATGGGGGCCCTGGGGGGGTAGCAATGCCACTGGAGCGTCGTACCGGGCCCTCATACATGCGGGGTGGTGTTGTGGCATGTCCGAAGAGGCGGCACGCGTCTCCGGTGCGTGGCCCCCCTCACGAACGGCGCCGCCGCCGGCACCCGGAGGGGGGAA
>NW_021316090.1:0-1284 GCF_002162155.2 Triticum dicoccoides | reverse complement strand
GGAGTCCCGGATGAGATCCCGGACGTCACGAGGAGTTCCGGAATGGTCCAGAGGTAAAGAATTATATATAGGAAGTGCTATTTCGGGCATCGGGACAAGTTTCGGGGTTATCGGTATTGTACCGGGACCACCGGAAGGGTCCCGGGGGTCCACCGGGTGGGGCCACCTGTCCCGGGGGGCCACATGGGCTGTAGGGGGTGCGCCTTGGCCATCATGGGCCAAGGGCACCAGCCCCTATAGGCCCATGCGCCTAGGGTTTCCCCCTAGGAGGAGTCCTAGTGGTGGAAGGCACCCCTAGGTGCCTTGGGGGGGAGGGAAACCTCCCCTAGGCCGCCGCCCCCCCTAGTAGATCTCATCTACTAGGGCCGGCGCCCCCTGGCACCCCTATATATAGTGGGGGAGAGGAGGGACTTCATACACCAGCCCCTGGCGCCTCCTCCTCCCCCCGTTACGTCTCTCCCTCGTAGTTTCGGCGAAGCCCTGCTGCTGTGACGCCCTGCATCCACCACCACGCCGTCGTGCTGCTGGATCTTCATCAACCTCTCCTTCCCCCTTTCTGGATCAAGAAGGAGGAGACGTCTCCCGTCCCGTACGTGTGTTGAACGCGGAGGTGCCGTCCGTTCGGCGCTGGTCATCGGTGATTTGGATCACGTCGAGTACGACTACATCATCACCTTGCAAGCTTCCGCACGCGATCTACAAGTGGTATGTAGATGCAAACTCTCTCCCTAGACTCGTTGCTTAGATGAACTCATAGATGGATCTTGGTGAAACCGTAGAATTTTTTTTAATTTTCTGCAACGTTCCCCAACAGTGGCATCATGAGCTAGGTCTATGCGTAGTTCTCTTTGCACGAGTAGAACACAACTTTGTTGTGGGCGTGGATTTTGTCATCTTACTTGCCTCTACTAGTCTTTTCTTGCTCAACGGTATTGTGGGATGAAGCGGCCCGGACCAACCTTACACGTACACTTACGTGAGACCGGTTCCACCGACTGACATGCACAAGTTGCATAAGGTGGCTGGCGGGTGTCTGTCTCTCCCACCTTAGTTGGAGCGGAATCGATGAACAGGGCCCTTATGAAGGGTAAATAGAAGTTGACAAAATCACGTTGTGGTGATTCGTAGGTAAGAAAACGTTCTTGCTAGAACCCAATTGCAGCCACGTAAAAGATGCAACAACAATTAGAGGACGTCTAACTTGTTTTTGCAGCGATTGATCATGTGATGTGATATGGCCAGAAGTTGTGATGAATGATGAATTGTGATGTATGAGATCATGTT
>NW_021316089.1:0-1367 GCF_002162155.2 Triticum dicoccoides | reverse complement strand
TAGTCGTAAACCCAAAGTGGCACAAACTTACAGGGACAGGCATCCATGACCCAGCATCGAACGTGTCGGTCATCAGCGAGTGAATCCAGGCTGTAGCACTGGGCTAGCAGGACTCCGGTGAACCGGGCTGTAGCGGGCTAACAGGACTCCGGTATTCATCGCGTGACATTTCCCCGAAGGGACAGACACAGGAACGAAGAAGGACACATGCCGGCCAGCCTAAGTGTTCCGGAGCAGTAGCAAGCTACCATGGCTCAGTGGAAACACTAGGAGACATTTCCCGGTAAGAGAGGCTACTAAAGATAAACAACTAGATGGTCAGATCCCACACATACCAAGCATTTCAACAACATACACACAATATGCTCGATATGTGCAAATACAACATGGCATCACAACATGACTCTACAAATCAAGTATTTTAATCAATAGGCTCTGAGGAGCGAGATATTACAAACATGGGTCTCATGACCCAACAATCAGAGCATACAAGTCAAAGCACAAGCGGAAGCTATCATGTCTGAGTACAGACATCTATAAATGAAAAAGGCTGAGAAGCCTGACTATCTACCAGATCCTGCCGGGGCACAAGATCGTAGCTGAGGTATCAAGCTAAACGTTGAAGTCCACGTGGAACTACTAGCGAGACCGAAGTCTCTCTGCAAAAACATAAAATAGGCAAACGTGAGTACAAATGTACCCAGCAAGACTTACATCAGAACTATCTTCATATGCATCATTATCAACAAAGGGATGGTGGGGTTTAACTGCAGCAAGCCAGCTTTGACTCGGTGGCTATCCTGAACTACGACTGCAAGTAACTCTTTTGAGGTGGCGCACACGAGTCCACATATTCACCAACCAATACACCACTATGGAACCGCTCCCGTCTCCCTACGAAAACGCCATCCATAGCACTCACGCTTATCTTGCGTATTTTAGAGTATCCACTTTCACTTGTCTATGAACTGATATAAGCAACCCAGAAGTCCTTTACCGCGGACACGGCTATTCGAATAGATCATATTAACCCTGCAGGGGTGTACTTCTTCACACACGCTCTCACCACTTACCGCCGTTTACACGACATGTACTCGGCAACCTTCAAGCGGAAGCCCAACGTGGGTGTCGGCCACGGCCTGCCTAAACACTCGAGTCTCTAGTCCAGGTTTATCGCCTATTCGGGTTCCATCCATGAGGAGATCCGGCCGGAGTTTCGCTCACAGCCCCAAACGATGTGAACAGGGTTCCGTGACACCAAACGGGCGCCCGGTTTACCCGGCCACGTGCCTACCGCATCACAGCCCACCCCTACGGTCAGCGCTGCGCACGGCCTCCAGCATACTACAAACACCAGAAACTACTTG
>NW_021316088.1:0-1415 GCF_002162155.2 Triticum dicoccoides | reverse complement strand
GGGTGAAATTTGAGAAGGTGTTATCTTCCTTTGCATCTGCATCCTCCATCACCATTCATCATGGTAGTAAGTTGTGTTACCGGACCCTTGACACGGATGTTGGTAAAACCTTGATGAATATGGAAATGCTCAAGTTCTTGAGAGCACGCACAAGCGCTATGTGTTATCATCGGCACTAGCTGGGTTTGCTCTCAGTTTCCTCGGCAATGCTATGATCTTTTCAAACAGTGAATTCACTCTCTATTGTTGGGTTCTTCCCCAGTTACCAGAATCATTCCCAGCATTTGCATTTTGTTCCCAGCTTGCACCGCCAATGTGCCATTCTACCATGGGTCTCTTCCATTTCCGGTGATAAGCAAAATTCATCCATTACGTTGTCTTCAACAAGGTAATCCACATCATCCAAGTTTGAGTATGCCATTCTACCGACCCCCTCCAAACGATTGCTGTGATTTGCCTTAGGCTGATATAGAGAGTCTCAATGATCTCTATATCAAAGGTAATTCTTTTTGCCACTTAAGGGGATATCTCTACGAGTCACCTTCCCTAAGGTGTATCGTTATGGTATCATGGCAACTCAACTCCTCGCTATGTTGACAATCGTTTACCACCTTCTTAGGTATGAAATTGTTGTCTACCTAGTGAACCTTCGTCATCCGTTTCTTCCACCCTTATTGATGTGTATCTCGTGTCTCAACCCGAAAGATGGTTCTAAGTCTCATTCCGTAAGTTAATCTTGAGTTGTTCGATCTTCGAGAAAATCGACCCTTCTAGAGTCTCCTTCTTCTCTCCAGATCATGTTGGCAGGATTTCTCAGAGCAAGACTTCAAGATAAAGATGGTGGACGAATCAAAATCCATTTGAAGTGCAACTGGATCGTGAAGATTGTACTAGTTTGCGTTTCCCCTTCATCCTACCCTATGCTTGAATCTCGAGACGAGATTCTTGTTTAGTGGGGGTGAGTTGTCACATCCCTAGCTTCTGGCTTTGCTCTAGGCTAGCTTCATGTGTGCATCATGTCTATATTTTTGAAACTTGAATTGAGGAATATTGGAAGCCTCAAAACCCTAAATAAAAGAGGGGCAAAAACCCTAGAAATCTCATTCATTGCTCCAAAAGGCTCTTCTTAAATGTGTGATAATTTTTGGTAAGGGTTCTGGTCCCAACCAAAATATTGAACATTTTTAAGGATTTATTTTTGGGACTTTGAATTTAAATCATTAGCTATTTGAATTTGAATTATATTCATATAATTAGAATATAATTTCAAATACCCCTGAAATATTTTATGAGCTTTTGGAAAAGTCCATCTAGCCAAATAAAATTATTCAGAGGAGTTTTTGGCATTGTTTGAATTTGTTTAAAATTCAAAACAGTGGCAAAAGAATTAAAAGAAAACAAAACAGAACAGAAAT
>NW_021316087.1:0-975 GCF_002162155.2 Triticum dicoccoides | reverse complement strand
ATGAAAGGATCTTCTTTGACTGACGGAGTGTGTATATGCTCCAAGAACACACCACTCGGAATGGCTTCTCTCTTGGAACCTATCTTTGCTAGATCATCAGCTGCTTGATTTTTCAGTCGGGGTATATGATGGAGCTCCAACCCCTCGAACTTCTTCTCCAGCTTCCTCACTGCACTGCAGTATCCAGTCATGGCTGGGCTTCTCACGTCCCACTCTTTCATCACCTGATTGACCACTAAATCCGAGTCGCCATAGACCATTAGGCGACGGACGCCGAGTGAAATGGCCATGCGCAACCCATATAGGAGGGCCTCATATTCTGCCTCATTGTTGGAGGAATCAAAGTGAATCTGGAGCACATATCTGAGCTTATCTCCTCTGGGGGAAACCAGGACAACCCCAGCACCGGAACCATTCAACATCTTAGAGCCATCGAGAAACATGGTCCAATGCTCCGATTGAACTTCAGTCGGCTGCTGTTGTTCAATCCACTCGGCGAGGAAATCTGCTATCGCCTGGGACTTAATGGCTTTCTTTGCCTCAAACTTGATATCAAGGGGAAGAAGTTCAATTGCCCATTTGGCCACTCGACCAGTTGCATCTCTGTTGTGCAAAATCTCTGATAGTGGAGCGTCGCTGATGACTGTGATGGAATGATCAGAAAAATAATGAGCAACCTTCTTTGTGGTCATGTATATTCCATACACAAGCTTCTGATAATGAGGATATCTCTGCTTGGATGGAGTCAAGACTTCAGACAAATAATACACTGGGCGCTGAACTTTGAGAGCTTTTCCTTCTTCTTCCCGCTCGACCGTAAGCACAGTACTGACGACTTGTCCTGTGGCTGCGATATAGAGCAACAGAGGCTCTTTGCTGATTGGAGCAGCAAGCACCGGCTGGGTGGAGAGCAGAGCTTTTAGCTCGGCAAACGCTGCATCAGCTTCTGGAGTCCACTCGAACTTGTCTGTCTTC
>NW_021316086.1:0-928 GCF_002162155.2 Triticum dicoccoides | reverse complement strand
TCAGGACTACATCACCTCCACCATGTGACACATCGCCCCCGAGAGTGGCTACATCATCTGAGTTGATCATAAGAGGTAATGACAAAGGTACTGATCTTCCATCTCTACATGAGAATGATGAATGCCTTGTCAATTTGAATGCACCATCTGATGAGCTACCCACTACTTTGATCACACCACCTATTTTAGAGGACTACGTTGATAATTTGACTTTGCCATGTGATCAAACAACTGAAATACCAACAATTTTGAGTGCACCCATTGAATTAACTATTGATGCAAAAGAACCAATGTTTAATCATTTCGATATGACCTCTAATCTTGGTGATGATTCTGTGTTGAATGACTTATTGCATGTTTGCTTATTTAAGCATGTTGTAGCATGTAAATTTGATGCAAGTAAGGTTTATTCACCAATGTTGGGATGGTTTAATGATGAACATTGTCAATCTTGTGAAATGAATAAGAGCTTCACTTATATGTGCAAACTGAGTTGCAATATTTTCATGCCTTCTACTTCTTGTGCTAATTTTTTGGCTTTAGATTTTATGAACTATGCAAGTTACTCATCTATTCATGTGCCATATATGCAAAAATCAAGGGAAGTAAAAATGGATGACATATACATATACAACATGTACACCTTGTCTCTTTTGTTAGCCACATTTCAGATTAAGCAACGCCGAGGACGGCTTTATTTTCAAGAAGGGGAGGATGATGAGGACATGACTACCTTGGATATGACCAAAAATATTGCATATATGCATATTTGTCAGGTGATTTCTAGTGCAAACTATTCAATAATCTATTTGTGTTATCCAGAACAAAAATACTTCACACACTTTTGTGTTTTGTCTAATTGCAGGTGTATGGGACATTTGTACAATCCACATATGAAGATAAGGAAGAAAGAGATGTTTATTTGCTG
>NW_021316085.1:0-2016 GCF_002162155.2 Triticum dicoccoides | reverse complement strand
CAATATAATGATATCCCAACAAGTAAATAAATGTTCCAACAAGGAACGGCTCCAATCTTCACCTGCAGCTAACAACGCTATAAGAAGGGCTGAGCAAAGCGGTAACATAGCCAATCAACGGTTTGCTAGGATAATGGTGGGTTAGAGGTTCAACATGGCAATTGGGAGGCTGACAAGCAAAAGGTAGGCATCGTAGCGGTGGCAAAGCAAAAGAGCGAGCAAACTAGCATAGCAAAGATAGTAGTGATTTCGAGGGTATGATCATCTTGCCTGCACAGTTGTCAGAGTTGACTGGATCCTCACAAGCAAACTCAACGGGCTCCTCGGTAGCGAACTCGTCTCCCGGCTCTACCCAACAAGACAAACAAGCAACAAGGATACCATCAACCACGGGCAAGACCAAGCAATATGATGAAATGACGATATGCTATGCGGGATGCGATGCGGGATGCAAAATGCAAGATATGACAGGAAATGCATGAACTTGGCCTCAACTTGGAAAACCAAGTGTGCCACTGGACAGAGGGGATGAAATCGCTTGAAAACGATATAAAGATCATTGGAATCGGAGCTACGGTTTGGAAATGGCGAGCGTTTTAAGATATGACACCGGTCTGCGATTTACAGCAAGTAGGCATCTAAATGCAACGAAATGAACATGCTACAGCCACCAAACATGAAAACAAAATCCATGGCAGTGAAGTACACAAGATGGTTGACAAAACACTAGCACTGAGCCATAGGCAAATTCATCCATTAAGAGGTTCAAACAAGCATGGCTAAAACGCAAATGCAAAACAGATTTCAGACTTAGTGAAATTAACACTAGTCTGAAATTTCAGATCACGATGCTCTCTTCGGAGCAGCAAAACAACATGATAGAAAACCTGAACATGATAAGTAAGAATATGGCATGAAGCTACTCAACAAGCTTAATAAAACACCCAAAGTGACCTGGGGCCAAAAGGGTTCACAAAATACTCTACCGAGCTCACGAACATCGCTCGAACACAATCAGTTTTCAGACTTAGTGAAAACTGAGACATGCTGAAATTTAACTCACGAAGGCATGTAAACGAGCTCGATGCACTCACTATGGTGCAAGTCATGGCAAGGAAAGCATATAACCAGCAAGAAGGCACAAAGTGCTAGCTACTCATGGCAAGAACGAAGGCATAGCATGCATGGAACGCTAACGGTAGCATCGGCGAAATCGCAAACAAGTTGACGATCTGCCCAGATTAACAACGAAGCAAAAGTTGAGCTCGATTGAGTCAACCTAGAGCACTCCACAAATGCAAACAAAGACATGGATGGATAGAGAATGACATAAATATCAAAACTCCCTTACTGATCATCCTCAAAAGAGGCACGGATCACTAGGAAACAAGCTGGACATATAGCATCATGAACTAAAATATCCCGGACTTAGCGAAAATCACTAAGTCCCTGAAATCTGCAATCTCAGGTACCTCTCTTCGCAAGCTTGCACAAGACAACACACACATCCTAAAAATGCATGGGTGACACCTCTGGAAATAAGACAAAATGCTTCACAATACATCCCAAAGGGGCACAGGCATATCATGCACGGATTAAACATAGCAAAAATGACAAAAGTGCATGATGAACTAACGGATCTGCAATTTAACTCATGAAGCCTCCTTCTAACAGCATTTTGGATATCAAGATGACCTCAAATGCAAATGATGCAATGGAATGAAATGTTGTACATGTCGAGGCGAAGATTTTGATATATCATACGCCTAAAACGGATCTACGATTGCGGAGATACGAGCAGTCAAACATCGTATCAAAATTAGAGGGAGAGGGAAAAAGTCAACCCTAGAATTTCGGATCTGAGATCCAGATCGGGGCACTGTTCACGGCGCACTGTAGCAGCTCGGCGCCGGAGTTGGGAGCTCGCCGGCGACGAGGGAGGAGGCGACCGGAGCGGGGAGGAGGTCGCCGGGGCGACGAGGGGCGGCGAGGTGGCCGGCGGGGCCGGCCGCGGGC
>NW_021316084.1:0-1435 GCF_002162155.2 Triticum dicoccoides | reverse complement strand
GGGGGGTAGTTAGTTTAACTAATTCGGTTAGTGCTAATCCTAATTAGCTAACAGGGCTGGGCCCACCTGTCAGGGACACAGGGGGGGTTCTGCCGTGGTCAAGGTGGGTCAAACCCACCGGCGACATGACGCCGGCGAGGCCCGAGACGGCGGCGCGATGCGGAAACGCGCTACAGGGCACGGGCGAGGCCGTGCTTGGGCTCGTTGGAGAGCCCTTGCTCCCGCGCGTCGAACGGTGGTGGTGGCCGTGCCTGAGGTGGCCGGTACCGACGACGGCGACGACCGTGGCGGCGGCCGGAGTTCGGGTGCGGTCGGGATCGGTGTTGCTGCTCGCAGGCGAGGGAGCTGAGGCGCTGGAGGGGTTCTACGGGTCCTTACGGACTTGTTGGACTCGCCGGGGTGACCAAATGGTCACCGGAGCTGCGTCGACGGCGAGCTCGGCGACGGCGGAGGTTCGGCCGTGGTGGGAAACGGGGTTACGGTGTGGGAACGAGGGGGAAAAGAGGGGGAAACGGTGGCGGAGCTCACCGCGGTTGCAGTGGGCGTCGAAGCGGGCTCGGGGACGCGCTGGAGACGGCGAATCAACGGCGATGGTGGTCGGAGCCCGAGGAGGAAGACGATGGCGTGGAGGCGATGCAGAGCTTCCCGAGGGGCTTGGCATGGTGGGGAGGAAGAGGGGGTCGAGGCGGAGCTCCTGAGCTCAACGGAGGGGCGAGGGGTGGCCGGTGACGGCTGCTATGGCGAACGGCGGCGACGGTGGTGTTCGGCCGTGTGAGAGAGAGAGCGAGGGAGAGGAGGGAAGAACCACGGGAGAGTGAGAGAGAGCAGGGGGGAGGGCGTGGCGTCGTCCGGGGCATCGAGCGAGGAGGGGAGGGCAGGCAGGCAGGCGAGCAGGTGGCGTGGCGCGGTGGCGCGCGCGCGCGCCGGCCACACTCCCCTCCCTCTGTCGAGGACGAAGACGACAGAGGAGGGAGGCGGGCTGGGCCGCCTGCTGGCTGGGCCGGCCAGCTGGCTGGGCTGCACAGGGAGGAGCCCAGGTAAGCTTCTCCCTTTTTAATTATTTCTGTTTTCTAATTTCTGACATTTGTTTTGATTTAAATAAATATTAAATCATTTATTTACCTTATGCCAATTTTTTGCAGGAGCTAGATATATTATTCCAGAGCTCCTTTATAATTGGCATAATATTTGGGCATATATTAATATATATAACTAATATATTTCCAATGCAAATATTTATGCATTAATTCCAAATGCCCAAAATAAATACCTATGAGCTCTCAAAAATATTGGTTTGATTTTTATCTCTGTCCAATATTTTCAGAGAGCAACATGAGCATTTTCTTGGACCCTTTTGGAGAAATTTTTATTTGGATCATTTTCAAAAATGATTCTGAGGGTTTCACAATTCCCCATTTCAAATTAAATGGAAATT
>NW_021316083.1:0-1408 GCF_002162155.2 Triticum dicoccoides | reverse complement strand
TAATCTGAAGCAAGGTTCCATGACTGTCTACAAATACAATCTCAAGTTCCAGAATCTAGCTCGCTATGCCAGGCAGGATGTGCCGGATGAGAAGAGCATGATATATTACTTCCGAGGTGGTCTCCGTGAGGAACTCCAGCTGGCTCTTGTTCTCACCGAACCAACCAAGTTCGACCAGTTCTATAACATGGCACTCAAGCAAGAAGCTGCACATCTCAAGTGCGATGCCTCCAAGAAGAGAATCAGGGATGCAGTGAACTCAACTTCTCCTGCTCAGTCAACACCCAAGCAGCAGAAATATTGGCTCCCTCCTCCACCGCCGTTCCAGAACAAGTCTTTCCACAACAAGAACTCAAATGGGCGTGGTTCTTCTCACACTCCCAACTCAAGCTTCCAGAACAAGTCTCAGAATCAGGCTCCAAGGACAGGCGGTCCTCCTTTCACTCCTTCTCGTCCGTTGTCAGAGGTGACTTGTCACAAGTGTGGTCAGAAAGGACACTATGCTAACAAGTGTCAGAACCAGAAGCGCCTTCCTCCTCCGCCTCCGATGATCAAGCCTCAGAGTACAGCTATTGTTAAGCACAACCCCAAGTCTTCTTGTGTCAACCTGATGAATGCTACTCAGGCTGAGGATTCTTCAGATGTCATACTTGGTAACCTCTTGGTTAACTTTATTCCTGCAAAAGTATTGTTTGACTCTGGTGCATCATGTTGTTTCATGTCTACTCCATTTGCCGTTAAGCATAATGTGCCTACTTCTCATTTGCCAAAAACCTTGCACGTTGTTTCTCTGGGCAAGCAAATGACTTCAAGTTTAGTGGCTCCAAATGTTAATCTCTACATGGGTGATTATTCCTTCTTGGCAGACCCTATTATTCTTGGCAATTCAGATATTGATCTCATATTGGGCATGGACTGGCTTTCTAAGCACCAAGCTATTCTTGATTGTGCGGCAAAAGAAGTCAAAGTCACTCATCCGTCTGAGGAAATGATTATTTTCGCGGCCCGTGATGATACTTGTCGGCTATTCTCTCTAAATGAAAAGGGCAAAATTGATGCCATTTCCAACATTCCGGTGGTCTGTGAATATCCGGATGTTTTCCCTGAAGAGCTTCCAGGCATGCCTCCGCACAGAGCAGTGGAGTTCGTCATTGAACTTGAATCTGGCACTGTTCCAATTTGCAAACGTCCATACAAGCTTGGGCCAGCAGAGCTGAAGGAATTGAAGAATCAGCTAGATGAACAAGAGCGTTTGGGTCTCATCAGACCAAGCACTTCTCCTTGGGGCTGCGGTGTTCTTTTTGTCAAGAAGAAAGATGGTACGTATCACTTATGCGTTGATTACCGGCCAGTCAACAAGAAGACAATAAAGAACAAGTATCCTCTTCCAAACATCAATGAACTCTTC
>NW_021316082.1:0-1408 GCF_002162155.2 Triticum dicoccoides | reverse complement strand
TAATCTGAAGCAAGGTTCCATGACTGTCTACAAATACAATCTCAAGTTCCAGAATCTAGCTCGCTATGCCAGGCAGGATGTGCCGGATGAGAAGAGCATGATATATTACTTCCGAGGTGGTCTCCGTGAGGAACTCCAGCTGGCTCTTGTTCTCACCGAACCAACCAAGTTCGACCAGTTCTATAACATGGCACTCAAGCAAGAAGCTGCACATCTCAAGTGCGATGCCTCCAAGAAGAGAATCAGGGATGCAGTGAACTCAACTTCTCCTGCTCAGTCAACACCCAAGCAGCAGAAATATTGGCTCCCTCCTCCACCGCCGTTCCAGAACAAGTCTTTCCACAACAAGAACTCAAATGGGCGTGGTTCTTCTCACACTCCCAACTCAAGCTTCCAGAACAAGTCTCAGAATCAGGCTCCAAGGACAGGCGGTCCTCCTTTCACTCCTTCTCGTCCGTTGTCAGAGGTGACTTGTCACAAGTGTGGTCAGAAAGGACACTATGCTAACAAGTGTCAGAACCAGAAGCGCCTTCCTCCTCCGCCTCCGATGATCAAGCCTCAGAGTACAACTATTGTTAAGCACAACCCCAAGTCTTCTCGTGTCAACCTGATGAATGCTACTCAGGCTGAGGATTCTTCAGATGTCATACTTGGTAACCTCTTGGTTAACTTTATTCCTGCAAAAGTATTGTTTGACTCTGGTGCATCATGTTGTTTCATGTCTACTCCATTTGCCGTTAAGCATAATGTGCCTACTTCTCATTTGCCAAAAACCTTGCACGTTGTTTCTCTGGGCAAGCAAATGACTTCAAGTTTAGTGGCTCCAAATGTTAATCTCTACATGGGTGATTATTCCTTCTTGGCAGACCCTATTATTCTTGGCAATTCAGATATTGATCTCATATTGGGCATGGACTGGCTTTCTAAGCACCAAGCTATTCTTGATTGTGCGGCAAAAGAAGTCAAAGTCACTCATCCGTCTGAGGAAATGATTATTTTCGCGGCCCGTGATGATACTTGTCGGCTATTCTCTCTAAATGAAAAGGGCAAAATTGATGCCATTTCCAACATTCCGGTGGTCTGTGAATATCCGGATGTTTTCCCTGAAGAGCTTCCAGGCATGCCTCCGCACAGAGCAGTGGAGTTCGTCATTGAACTTGAATCTGGCACTGTTCCAATTTGCAAACGTCCATACAAGCTTGGGCCAGCAGAGCTGAAGGAATTGAAGAATCAGCTAGATGAACAAGAGCGTTTGGGTCTCATCAGACCAAGCACTTCTCCTTGGGGCTGCGGTGTTCTTTTTGTCAAGAAGAAAGATGGTACGTATCACTTATGCGTTGATTACCGGCCAGTCAACAAGAAGACAATAAAGAACAAGTATCCTCTTCCAAACATCAATGAACTCTTC
>NW_021316081.1:0-1035 GCF_002162155.2 Triticum dicoccoides | reverse complement strand
AGTGGCCCGGTGTACCAAGTGGCACCCGGTTGGTGGGCTTGGGAACCCTGCTCACATCGTTTGGGGCCGTAAGCGACACCCCGGCCGGATCTCCTTGCGGATGGAACCCGAATAGGCGATAAACCTGGACTAGAGACTTGTTCGGTTAGTCAGGTCGTGGCCGACTCCCTCGCCCGGCTTCCGCTTGAAGGTTGCCGAGGTACATGACGTGTACAGGGCGATAAGTGGCGAAAGCGTGTGTGAAGAAGTACACCCCTGCAGGGTTAACATCATCTATTCGAATAGCCGGATTCCTCGGATATGGAAACTTGGACCCCTTGCATAGTTCATAGACAATTGAAAGTGGATACTCTAAAATACGCAAGATAAGCGTGAGTGCTATGGATGGCGTTCTCGTAGGGAGACGGGAGCGGATCCATAGTGGTGTATTGGTTGGTGAATATGTGGACTCGTGTGCGCCACTTCAAAAGAGTTACTTGCAGTCGTAGTTCAGGATAGCCACCGAGTCAAAGCTGGCTTGCTGCAGTCAAACCCCTCCAACCCCTTGTTGATAATGATGCATATGTAGATAGATCTGATGTAAGTCTTGCTGGGTACATTTGTACTCACGTTTGCCTATTTTATGTTTTGCAGAGAGACTTCAGTCTCACTAGTAGTTCCGCGTGGACTTCGACGTTTAGCTTGTTACCTCAGCTACGATCTTGTGCCCTCGGCAGGATCTGGTAGATAGTCAGGCTCCTCAGCCTTTTTCATTTATAGTTGTCTGTACTCAGACATGATAGCTTCCGCTTGTGCTTTGATTTGTATGCTCTGAGTGTTGGGTCATGAGACCCATGTTTGTAATATCTCGCCCCTCGGAGCCTATTGAATAACTACTTGAGTCGTAGAGTCATTTTGTGATGCCATGTTGTATTGCACATATCGAGCATATTGTGTGTATGTTATTGAAATGCTTGGTATGTGTGGGATCTGACTATCTAGTTGTTTATCCTTAGTAACCTCTCTTACCGGGAAATGTCTCCTAGTGTTTCCACT
>NW_021316080.1:0-1748 GCF_002162155.2 Triticum dicoccoides | reverse complement strand
CGCCATCCGTCCTCCTCTCTCCCCCTCTGCCTCGATGTGGCCACCACATCCCGGTGCGCTCGCCGCGCCTGGGCACCTCCAGCCACGCCCAACGCACGCGCCCGGGCACCGCGGCCCTTCCCGGTGCGCTCACCGCGTCCTGCCGCTCCACCCACGCGCCCGTAGCCCAAGCACCCGCTTCGGCTGCCGCCGTCCGGCGACGGCCCCTGCTACCCCGGCCTGACCTCGCCCCTTCCCCCCGTCGGTGCCGTGCCCGCCGGTGCCCTTCTGGGTGCCGCGGCGCTCGCTCCTGGGCTGCACAGCCCCAGGCCTCTGTGCCTCAGACAAACGGGGCCCACGCCCCCCAGAACGTGTTAAAAAAAATGAAATGAAAAAAAAAGAAAGAATTAAAAAAATATATATTAAATAAATAAATAATAATTAAATTAATTAATTAATTAATTAAGGAATTGATTAAGTTAATTAGTCATAATTAGATTAACCTGATTAACTAATTAGTTTAATTAAACAGTAATTAGATTAGCTAAAAATTAATTAGACTAAACAGTCAATGACGAACGGGGCCCACCTGTCAGGTTGACCAAGTCAACCCTGTTGACTGCTGACGTCAGCATGACATCATGCTGACGTCATAAATTCATTTTCGAATTAAATAATTAATTAATTAAATTCCAGAAATTAATATAATCTTTAGAAAATCATATCTTTTAATCCGTAACTCGGATTAAAATATTTTCAACATGAAAGTTGCTCAGAGCGACGAGACGAATTCGGATACGCAGTCCGTTCGTCCGCCACACCCCCCTAACCTATCGAACCCGCAACTTTCCCCCTCCGGCTCCTCTGCCTGAAAACACGAAACACCGGGAATACTTTCCCGGATGTTTTCCCCCCTTCACCGGTACCACCTCATACCACGTTAGGGCACGCCTAGCATCGCTTCTTGAGATGTCATGCATCGATATGCATCTGTTTACTTGGTATTCATTGTTTCTTCCCCCTCTTCTCTCCGGTAGACTACGAGACCGACGCTGCTGCTGCCCAGTTCGACTATGGAGTGGACGACCCCTCACTCTTGCCAGAGCAACCAGGCAAGCCCCCCCCCCTTGATCACCAGATATCGCCTATTCTACTCTATACTGCTTGCATTAGAGTAGTGTAGCATGTTACTGCTTTCGTTAATCCTATTCTGATGCATAGCCTGACATTGTCGCTACATCTGTTGATACCTTACCTGCAATCCTAAATGCTTAGTATAGGATGCTAGTTTATCCTCATTGGCCCTACATTCTTGTCAGTCTGCCTTGCTATACTATCGGGCCGTGATCACCTGGGAGGTGATCACGGGTATATACTATACATACATACATACTATACAGATGGTGACTAAAGTCGGGTCAGCTCGAAGAGTACCCGCGAGTGATTCACGGATTGGGGGCTGAAAGGACCTTTGTCCCGACGGCCCTCTGTGTGGATCTTTGTGGCGGAGCGACAGGGCAGGTTGAGACCACCTAGGAGACAGGTGGGCCTGGCCCTGTTCGGCGTTCGCGGATACTTAACACGCTTAACGAGATCTTGGTATTTGATCTGAGTCGGCTACGAGCCTATACGCACTAACCATCTACGTGGGAGTAGTTATGGGTATCCCGACGTCGTGGTATCAGCCGAAGCACTTCAGACGTCAGCGACGGAGCGGCGCGCGCCGAATTGGACTGGAACACCACTAGGCTAGGTCTGCTTTCGGCCGC
>NW_021316079.1:0-1278 GCF_002162155.2 Triticum dicoccoides | reverse complement strand
AGTTAAACGGTTTAGAGTTGAGGCACCAAAGACGTTTTTGAAACATCGCGAAACATATGAGATGTTTTGAGGGCTGAAATTGGGATTTCAGGCTCGTGCCCATGTCAAGAGGTATAAGACCTCCGATGACTTTCTTAACCTGCAAACTAAGGAGAAAAGCTCAATTGTTGAGCTTGTGCTCAGATTGTCTGAGTACAACAATCATTTGAATCGAGTGGGAGTTGATCTTCCAGATAAGACAGTGATGGTTCTCCAAAGTCATTGCCACCAAGCTGTTAGAGCTTCGTGATGAACTATAACATATCAGGGATAGATATGATGATCCTTGAGGTATTCGCGTTGTTTGACATCGCGAAAGTAGAAATCAAGAAGGAGCATCAATTGTTGATGGTTGGTGAAACCACTAGTTTCAAGAAGGGCAAGGGCAAGAAGGGATACTTCATGAAACGGCAAATCAGCTGCTGCTCTAGTGAAGAAACCCAAGGTAAAACCCAAACCCGAGACTAAGTGCTTCTGTAATAAGGGGAACAACCACTAGAGCAGAATTACCGTAGATACTTGGTAGATAAGAAGGCTGGCAAGGTCGATAGAAGTATATTGGATATACATTGTGTTAATGTGTACTTTGCTAGTACTCCTAGTAGCACCAGGGTATTAGATACCGGTTCGGTTGCTAAGTGTTAGTAACTCGAAACAAAAGGCTACGGAATAAACCGAGACTAGCTAAAGGTGAGCTGACGATATGTGTTGGAAGTTTTTCCAAGCTTGATATGATCAAGCATCGCACGCTCCCTCTACCAAAGATATTAGTATTAAACCTGAATGGTTTATTGAATCTCGATCGTAGTGATACACATGTTCATGCCAAAAGATAGTAATGATAGTACCACCTACTTGTGGCACTGCCACGTAAGTCATATCGGTATAAAACGCATGAAGAAGCTCCATATTGATGGTTCTTTGGGCTCACTCGTTTTTGAAAAGTTTGAGACATGCGAACCATGTCTATTGGTGTATATGCATGAAGAAACTCCATGCAAATGGACCGTTTTGACTCACTTGATTTTGAATCACTTGGGACATGCAAATCATACCACATGGGCAAGATGACTGAAAAGCCTCGTTTTCAGTAAGATGGAACAAGATAGCAACTTGTTGGAAGTAACACATTTTGATGTGTGCAGTCCAATGAGTGCTGAGGCATGCAGTGAATATCGTTATGTTCTTACTTCACAGATGATTCGAGTAGATGTTGAGTATATTTACTTGATGAATCAC
>NW_021316078.1:0-1335 GCF_002162155.2 Triticum dicoccoides | reverse complement strand
CACGGACGCCGCCGCCGCCGGCACCTGGAGGGGGGAAACGGACGCGTCGGGTCTACACGGAGTGGATGTAGCTGTGGGTTTGGCCCGGATGTTGCTCCAAAGTGTTCCTCTGGGCCGACCTAACACAACCGGGTGGAGAGGTCCACTGGTCAAAGCCCGTCCGTGCAAAGTCAAAGGGCTAGATCCCGTGGTCAAACGCTACAGGGTTAGCCGGGACGGGGGCCTTGTGGGGTAGCAACGCCACCGGAGCGTCATACCGGGCCCTCATACATGCGGGGTGGTGTTGTGGCGTGTCCGAAGAGGCGGCACGCGTCTCCGGGTTGTGGCCCCCCTCACGGACGGCAATGAAACGGTAGTAGACGTTCTGCGGTAACGATGCAGCGTGAATATTATTAAATACTTGGAGCGCGATAAAATCATGAGTTTTTTACACAACGTGGGCACATGTGCTATAGGACTGATGGTAATTTTCATAATTTTTTGTGATGGAGAAGTATCTGAACACTTCCCTCTACGCGGATTGCTCTTCGCACGTCTACGACTGTGGCCGGCGGCCTCCGGGGGCTAGCATACCGTCAAATCTTGCGTAGGCGGCCTCTCACAAATCTAGAAGTGTTGAGGCGGTTGCAAACGCCCAGCACGCGTCTCCGGGGTGTGCCCCCCCCCCTCACGGACGCCGCCGCCGCCGGCACCTGGAGGGGGGAAACGGACGCGTCCGGTCTACACGGAGTGGATGTAGCTGTGGGTTTGGCCTGGATGTTGCTCCAAAGTTTTCCTCTGGGCCGACCTAACACAACCGGGTGGAGAGGTCCACTGGTCAAAGCCCGTCCGTGCAAAGTCAAAGGGCTAGATCCCGTGGTCAAACGCTACAGGGTTAGCCGGGACGGGGGCCCTGGGGGGTAGCAATGCCACCGGAGCGTCGTACCGGGCCCTCATACATGCGGGGTGGTGTTGTGGCATGTCCGAAGAGGCGGCACACGTCTCCGGGTTGTGGCCCCCCTCACGGACGGCAATGAAACGGTAGTAGACGTTCTGCGGTAACGATGCAGCGTGAATATTATTAAATACTTGGAGCGCGATAAAATCATGAGTTTTTTACACAACGTGGGCACATGTGCTATAGGACTGATGGTAATTTTCATAATTTTTTGTGATGGAGAAGTATCTGAACACTTCCCTCTACGCGGATTGCTCTTCGCACGTCTACGACTGTGGCCGGCGGCCTCCGGGGGCTAGCATACCGTCAAATCTTGCGTAGGCGGCCTCTCACAAATCTAGAAGTGTTGAGGCGGTTGCAAACGCCCAGCACGCGTCTCCGGGGTGTGCCCCCCCCCC
>NW_021316077.1:0-738 GCF_002162155.2 Triticum dicoccoides | reverse complement strand
GGTACGGCGACGATGACGGCGAGCTCCGCTCGGTGGTGTGCGCGAGAGGGAAGCAGAGGAGGGAATGGGGTCCAGGGGGAGAGAGGAGAGGTGCAGGGGGCGAGGGGGAGTGCGTGGCGTCTCCGGGCGTCGAGGAGGGAGGCAACCAGGCAGGAGGTGGCCAGGGGGGAAGCAGGAGGTGGCCGAGGCCTCTCGGGCGCGCGCCACGCCTCGCCTCTGTTCGTCCTCCTGGCAGAGGAGGACGAGGACAAGGGGGAGGAGGTGGGCTGGGCCGCACAGGAGCTGGGCCGGCTGGCTACCGGGTGAGCGCCAGATAAGTCCTTCTCTCTCTCTCTTTCATTTCTATTTAATTCTGTTTTCTATTTTCTGTAGTTTGTTTTGATTTAGTTTTAGACACTAAACCATTTTATAAAATCCTGGAAATAGTTATGTGGCTAGGACTAAAATATACCAAACCACATAAAATGTTCCAGTAATTATTGGACATATATTATTTATATATCAAATATATATCCAATGCAAATAGCTATTTATTTAATTCAAAGGCCCAAAATAATTAACTCTGAGATACCAAAAATATTGTTTTGAGTTTTACCTCTTTGCAATATTTTCAGAGACTAAGAGGAACATTTTCTTGGACTTCTTTGAGGAGATTTTAATGTTGATCATTTTTAGAAGGTTTCTGAGGCTTTAAAAATTCCTCAATTCAAATTTCATTTGAATTAAAACATGATACTC
>NW_021316076.1:0-1633 GCF_002162155.2 Triticum dicoccoides | reverse complement strand
GTCCTGGTCGGCCTGATGACGCATTGGTCGTCTGTGGCTTGCGAGTTGTGACTTGACTCCACGATCTGTGTGGCCTGATGCACTGGCTTGGACTGTGGTGAGTTGTGACTTTATAGAAGAAAATTGTGTTGTCGCCGGCTACAATAAGCTCCATGAATTGTTCTAGTGATCTCCCGTTGTTGTTGTTGTTGTTATTGTTGTTGTTGAAACTGATCATTATTTTTGAATTCCGGTTGTGCTTGTTGAGGTCATGCGTGGTTGTTGTACGTGCTGGTCTCAACTAATTAATCTAGCTAGTGACCCACCGAAACACACATGATAGCTAGATATATAGAAGAGGTGGCCGTGGATCGATTTTGTGACGGCACTGTGAATGCCGCGATACTTTGCTCCCAATGCGTTATGCTGCCGAAATTTCCAGCGAAAATCCCACCGACTAGAGTTGTTATGGGAAATAGTATGTGGTTACTGAAGGTTGTTCGGAGTCCCGGATGAGATCCCGGATGTGACGAGGAACTCCGGAATGGTCCGGAGGTGAAGATCGGTATATTGGATGAATGGTATTGGAGTCCGGAATTGTTCTGGGAGTACCGGGTGATGACCAGCGTGACCGAAAGGTGTTTCGGAGGCCCCGGCAAGCGTTCGGGGGCCTTATGGGCCAAGGGGAGGGGGCACACCCGCCCACTAAGGGGATGTGCGCCCCTCCCAACCCCTCTCACGTAACCTGGAGAGGTGGGGGCCCTTCCCTAGGGCAGCCGCCCCTCCCGTCTTGGGGGGCAAGTTTCCTAGGGGTGGGGGCGCCCAAACCCATCTAGGGTTTCCCCTGTGGCCGCCACCCCTCCCCTAGGGAACCCTAGGGCGCCTCCTCCACCCCCCTTCCCCCTATATATAGTGAGAGAGAGAGAGAGAGGGCAGCCGCACCCTTCCCCTGGAGCTGCCCCTCCCTCCTCCAACACTTCCTCCTCCTCCGTAGTGCTTAGCGAAGCTCTGCCGGAGAACCACGAGCTCCATCACCACCACACCGTCGTGCTGTCAGAGCTCTCCCTCAACTTCTCCTCTCCCCTTGCTGGATCAAGAAGGAGGAAACGTCCCCGGGCTGTACGTGTGTTGAACGCGGAGGCGCCGTCTGTTCGGCGCTAGATCGGATCTTCCGCGATTTGAATCACCGCGAGTACGACTCCTTCATCCGCGTTCTTGTAACGCTTCCGCATCGCAATCTTCAAGGGTATGAAGATACACTCATCCTCTCCCTCTCTTGTTGCTAGTATCTCCATAGATTGATCTTGGTGATGCATAGAAAATTTTGAATTATTGCTACGTTCCCCAACACTACTAACATCTTTCAACATAGTTTTTCTCTAGGAACATATCAAAATAAACATAGGGAAGCAACAACGTGAGCTATTGATCTACAACATAATTTGCAAAATACTATGAGGACTAATTCATGATAAATTTAAGTTTAATTAATCATATTACTTAAGAACTCCCACTTAGATAGACATCCCTCTAATCATCTAAGTGATCACGTGATCCAAATCAACTAAACCATAACCGATCATCACGTGAAATGCAGTAGTTTTCAATGGTGAACATCACTATGTTGATCATACCTACTATATGATTCTCACTC
>NW_021316075.1:0-1275 GCF_002162155.2 Triticum dicoccoides | reverse complement strand
CCTCCCCACCACGGCCGAACCTCCGCCGTCGCCGAGCTCGCCGTCGACGCAGCTCCGGTGACCATTTGGTCACCCCGGCGAGTCCAACGAGTTCGCAAGACCCCGTAGAGCATCCCTAGCACCTCGCTTCGCTCGACTTCGAGCTCCAACCCTGTTCCCGTGCACGACCGAACCCCGGCGGCCGCAGCCGAGCTCGCCGCCGTCGACTCCGGCCACCCCGACCCCAACGGACTCCGCCAAGAGCTGCGGGTTGTCCTCAGCTCCACTCCGGTGGTCTCTGCGGCCCCTCTGGTGGCCGAAATGGCCAAAACCACTCCCGCCGCCGCGTCGGGCTCGCCGGCGGCTAAACGCCGGCAGCCGACTTTGACTTTGACCACGGGTGGGCCCTGGTTGACTCCCCTGAGTCAATGACAGGTGGGGCCCAGCCCTGTTAATTAAACAGGATTAGTTTTAATTAAGTTTTAATTAAAATAATCACCCTGACATGCGGGACCCACTGTCAGGTTTGACCTGGACCAGTTTCGTTGACCTGCTGACGTCACACTGACGTCAGGCTGACGCAGTAATTGATTTTCTGGATTTAATTTAAATCAGGAAATTCCAGAATATTAATTAAACTTCAAAAATTCATAACTTTTATTCTGTAACTCCAAATTGGACAAATTATATATGAAAAATGATCAGAAAAATCCAATCTATCCATCTGTACTATTTTCATGCATGATCAAACAAGTTAAATTGATGTTTCAAGCAGAACAAGGAAAAGCACTTTAAAAGGCCATAATTGAATTTGAAATTTGAATCCTTGATTCAAATTTGTTCAAACCCTTCTGGTTTTAGTTGCATTAGCCCAATACACTCATTTTGCCATGTCTCATGCATGCATCATATTGTTGCATACTGTTTGGTAATGTTGTGTATCGGTGCTCTCTGCGGCAGGTTCTGTCTCCGAGGAGTACCGTGATTACCCTAACGAAGAACCGTATCAGTGCATCGAACCATCAGGCAAGCAACCAACCATTTGATCATATCGATACAATCCCATGTTCTCGCTCCTGCTCTCTTTTACTGCATTAAGACAACGCGATTCAAACTGCTGTGTGCTACGGTAGTTGAACCCATTTCCTCTGCATGACCTGTCATTGCCACAGTAACTAGATGAAACTCACTAGCATGTGTAGGAGTTGATTGAGCCATATGTATGTGTTGTTCCTACCTTGCTATGCCTGCTATGCTTAGAGTCGTGTCAGGTCTGGTTCATCTGGGTGATGGGCT
>NW_021316074.1:0-999 GCF_002162155.2 Triticum dicoccoides | reverse complement strand
TAGAAGGCATGAAAATATTGCAACTCAGTTTGCACATATAAGTGAAGCTCTTATTCATTTCAAAAGATTGACAATGTTCATCATTAAACCATCCCAACATTGGTGAATAAACCTTACTTGCATCAAATTTACATGCTACAACATGCTTAAATAAGCAAACATGCAATAAGTCATTTAACACAGAATCATCACCAAGATTAGAGGTCATATCAAAATGATTAAACATTGGTTCTTTTGCATCAATAGTTAATTCAATGGGTGCACTCAAAATTGTTGGTATTTCAGTTGTTTGATCACATGGCAAAGTCAAATTATCAACGTAGTCCTCTAAAATAGGTGGTGTGATCAAAGTAGTGGGTAGCTCATCACATGGTGCATTCAAATTGACAAGGCATTCATCATTCTCATGTAGAGATGGAAGATCAGTTCCTTTGTCATTACCTCTTATGATCAACTCAGATGATGTAGCCACTCTCGGGGGCGATGTGTCACATGGTGGAGGTGATGTAGTCCTGACAACAACGGATGTGGTTGTCATAGTATGCCTAGTAGTTGAAGGAATAATCATATCAACTCTTGGAATGTGCACCGTGCGCTTGTTCTCCTCGTGGCCAACACGTCGGTTTATTTCCTGTTCAGCTTTGCAAGCAAGATGAAACAAATGGTCCATAGGATAACACTCTTCATGAATTAGTATCTCTTGAATATCACGGTTTAATCCTCCCCAAAATCTATCCATAAAATCATCTTCACTTTCTTCTAAAGAGGAATGCAACAAGGTAGTTTGTAAATCATCATAATATTTTGTTACAGTTTCACTACCTTGTTTTAAGTGTTGCAACTTCTTAATCATGTCACGAGTATAATAAGCAGGGACGAAAGTATGTCGCATGGCAAGTTTCAAATCATCCCAAGTAGTAGGTATATAATCAGGGTGTAACCGACAATATTCACTCCACCAAACCAAAGCATAACCGGTGAAAGAACCAACCGCAACCT
>NW_021316073.1:0-1599 GCF_002162155.2 Triticum dicoccoides | reverse complement strand
CATGCATTGGGCCCGAAACCAATGGACCCTCTCGGCTTCTTATTCACCCTAGTTCTCCGTCCAGGAGTTGCAAGTAGTTTCTGGTGTTTGTAGCCTACTGGAGGCCGTGGACAGCGCTGACCGTAGGGGTGGGCTGTGATGCGGTAGGTACGTGGCACGGTGTACCGAATACCCGTTAGGTATCTCGGGAACCCTGTTCACATTGTTCGGGGCCGTATGGGAAACCTCGGCCGGACTCCCTGCGGATGGAACCTGAATAGGCGATAAACCTGGACTGGAGGCTTAGGTGATTAGGTAGGTCGTGGCCGACACCCACGTTGGGCTTCCGCTTGAAGGTTGCCGAGTACATGTCGTGTAAACGACGGTAAGTGGTGAGAGCGTGTATGAAGAAGTACACCCCTGCAGGGTTAACATGATCTATTCGAATAGCCGCGTCCGCGGTAAAGGACTACTTGGTTGCCTATACAGTTCATAGACAACTAAATGGAAACTGCTAAAAGCCTCAAGATAAGTGTGAGTGCCGAGGATGGCTCTTCCATAGGGAGACGGAGGTGGATCCTCGGTAGTGTATTGAAGTGGTGAGTAGTGGACTCGTGTGCGCAAAACCATTTCAAGTTGAAGTGTCGTAGGATAGTCTAGCCAAAAGTCAAAGCTGGCTTGCTGCAATAACTCCAGCAACCCTTCTTGATAATATGCATGTATGTAGGATCTGATGTAAGTCTTGCTGAGTACCTTTGTACTCATGTTGCTATAATTTACATTTTTACAGAAGACGCTGCAACCCCTTCTGATGGGTTCTATGTAGACATTGACATCAACGAGTAGGCTAAAGGCCCAGGTGGTCACCCTGAGCTTGTGAAGGACCATGTAGTATAGCTAGGCTTTCCAAGCCTCTTTTATTTTACTAGTTGTCTGTACTCAGACAAGTTACTTCCGCTGCTGGTTTGTATGACTGTATGACTTGTATGTTGGGTCGTGAGACCCGTACCTTTGTGTATGTTATGTATGGCTCTCTGAGCCTTAAATAAAGTACTTGTGTCATAGAGTCATGTTGTGATGCTTCGTTGTATTTGCACATATCGAGCATATTGTGTGTATGATTGAAATGCTTGGTATGTGTGGGACCTGACTACCTAGTTGTTTATCTTTAGTAGCCTCTCTTACCGGGAAATGTCTCCTAGTGTTACCGCTGAGCCATGGTAGCTTGCTACTGCTCTGGAACACTTAGGCTGGCCGGCATGTGTCCTTCTTCGTTCCTGTGTCTGTCCCTTCGGGGAAATGTCACGCTTTGAGTACCGGAGTCCTGTTAGCCCGCTACAGCCCGGTTTACCGGAATCCTGCTAGCCCAGTGCTACAGCCCGGACCCACTTGCTGATGACCGACACGTTCGAAGCTGGGTCATGGATGCCTGTCCCTGTAAGTCTGTGCCACTTTGGGTTTACGACTAGTCATGTCAGCCCGGGCTCCTTATCATATGGATGCTAGCGACACTATCATATACGTGAGCCAAAAGGCGCAAACGGTCCCGGGCAAAGGTAAGGCGACACCCGTGGGGATACCGTGCGTGAGGCCGCAAAGTGATATGAGGTGTTACCGGCT
>NW_021316072.1:0-1536 GCF_002162155.2 Triticum dicoccoides | reverse complement strand
TATCACGATCTGAAACAATAGTATTTGGCACACCATGCAAGCGAATAATTTCACGAAAGAACAAATCAGCAACATTAACAGCATCATCGCTTTTATGACATGGTATAAAGTGTGCCATTTTCGAGAATCTATCCACGACAACAAATATGCTATCCCTCCCCTTCTTTGTTCGAGGTAAACCTAAAACAAAGTCCATAGATATATCCTCCCAAGGAACACTAGGTACAGGCAAAGGCATATATAAACCATGAGGATTGAGTCGTGACTTAGCTTTTTGACATGTAGTGCATCGAGCAATAAAACGCTCAACATCCCGTCTCATCTTTGGCCAAAAGAAATGAGTAGCAAGTACGTCCTCCGTCTTCTTCACGCCAAAGTGTCCCATTAATCCTCCTCCATGCGCCTCCTGCAACAACAAAAGACGAACGGAGCTAGCTGGAATGCATAGCTTGTTAGCACGAAACACAAATCCATCGTTAACGACAAACTTGTTCCACATTCTTCCTTCTTTACAATTCTGCATTACATCTTTAAAATCAGCATCATGCACATATTGATCTTTGATGGTCTCCAAACCAAATATTTTGAAGTCAAGTTGTGAAAGCATAGTATAGCGGCGAGACAATGCATCAGCAATAACATTTTCTTTTCCCTTCTTGTGTTTAATGACATAAGGAAAAGTCTCAATGAATTCAACCCATTTAGCATGTCTACGTTTCAGTTTAGCTTGACTTTTAATATGTTTCAAAGATTCATGATCAGAATGTATAACAAATTCTTTGGGCCATAAATAATGTTGCCATGTTTCTAAAGTCCGAACAAGAGCATATAATTCTTTATCATAAGTAGAATAATTCAGACTAGGCCCACTCAATTTTTCAGAAAAGTATGCAACGGGTTTGCCATCTTGTAATAACACACCTCCTAATCTAATTCCACTAGCATCACATTCAAGCTCAAAAGTCTTATTAAAATCAGGAAGTTGGAGTAAAGGAGCATGTGTCAACTTATCTTTCAATACGGAGAAGGCTTCTTCCTGTGCGGTACCCCAAAGAAAAGGCACATCTTTCTTTGTAAGCTCATTGAGAGGTGCAGCAATGGTGCTGAAATCTCTCACAAAACGCCTATAGAATCCAGCGAGGCCAAGAAAACTCCTCACGTGTGTGACCGTTTTGGGCTGCGGCCAACTCTCAATAGCTTCAATCTTGGCTTTATCAACTTCAATTCCCTGTGGAGTAACAACATAGCCAAGAAAAGATACTCGGTCGGTGCAAAAGGTGCACTTCCCAAGGTTACCAAACAAACGTGCATCACGTAGAGCAATAAAAACAGCACGCAAATGTTCCAAATGTTCTTCCAAAGATCTGCTATAAATCAATATGTCATCAAAGTAAACTACCACAAATCGTCCAATGAAAGCACGTAAAACTTCGTTCATTAATCTCATGAAAGTACTAGGTGCATTAGTTAACCCAAAAGGCATGACTAACCACTCATATAATCCAAACTTAGTTTTAAATGCTGTTTTCCATTCAT
>NW_021316071.1:0-1137 GCF_002162155.2 Triticum dicoccoides | reverse complement strand
AGACGTGTCTCGGTCATGTCTACATTGTTCTCGAACCCGTAGGGTCCGCACGCTTAAGGTTACGATGACAGTTATATTATGAGTTTATGCATTTTGATGTACCGAAGGTTGTTCGGAGTCCCGGATGTGATCACAGACATGACGAGGAGTCTCGAAATGGTCGAGACGTAAAGATTGATATATTGGAAGCCTATATTTGGATATCGGAAGTGTTCCGGGTGAAATCGGGATTTTACCGGAATACCGGGAGGGTTACCGGAACCCCCCGGGAGCTATTTGGGCCATAGTGGGCCTTAGTGGAAAAGAGAAGGGGCTGCCCTAGTTGGGCTGCGCCCCCCCTTCCCCTAGTCCTATTAGGACTAGGAGAGGTGGCCGGCCCCCTCCTCCTCTTTTCCCCTCCGGGGAATCCTAGTTGGACTAGGATTGGAGGGGGAATCCTACTCCCAGAGGGAGTAGGACTCTCCTGCGCCTCACCCCTTTGGCCGGCCAGCCTCCCCTCCTCTCCTCCTTTATATACGGAGGCAGGGGCACCTCTAAACACACAAGTTGACACAAGTTGATCCACGTGATCTATTCCTTAGCCGTGTGCGGTGCCCCCTGCCACCATATTCCTCGATAATACTGTAGCGGAGTTTAGGCGAAGCCCTGCTGCTGTAGTTCGTCAAGATCGTCACCACGCTGTCGTGCTGACGAAACTCTTCCCCGACACTTTGCTGGATCAGAGTCCGGGGATCGTCATCGAGCTGAACGTGTGCTCGAACTCGGAGGTGCCGTAGTTTCGGTACTTGATCGGTTGGATCGTGAAGACGTACGACTACTTCCTCTACGTCGTGTCATCGCTTCCGCAGTCGGTCTGCGTTGGGTACGTAGACAATACTCTCCCCTCGTTGCTATGCATCACATGATCCTGTGTGTGCGTAGGAATTTTTTTGAAATTACTACGAAACCCTTCAGTGGTATCAGAGCCAGGTTATTGATGTTGATGTTATATGCACGAGTAGAACACAAGTAAGTTGTGGACGATACAAGTCATACTGCCTACCAGCATGTCATATTTTGGTTCGGCGGTATTGTTGGACGAGACGACCCAGACCAACCTTACGCGTACGCTTACGCGAGACCGGTTCCCTCGACGTG
>NW_021316070.1:0-2851 GCF_002162155.2 Triticum dicoccoides | reverse complement strand
GTGCGCTTCTGAACTGTCCGGCTCATATAATTAAACAAGAACGTAGAAGGTGGTTATAGTGGTTTTGGTAACATTCTAGGAATTTCCTTTGCCCAGTTTTTCTTTTCTTTTTCTGTTTTTTATCTACTGATTTTGCATGTTTTTTTGCTTTTTTGTTTGTTTTTTCATGCCTTCCTTCATTTTTATTTTTCATTTTTCTCCACCCCTTTTCTTTCGTTATTAAATTTATTAATTTTTTATTGTAAATAAATTCATGATGTTTTCAATTAGCAAACATTTTATAAAATCATGTACATTTCTCAATTTTTTAAAATGTATATTTTACATTCGCTAACAATTTTTAAAAAGCATGAATCTTTATGAAAATTTGTGTACTCCGAAATTAGTTCACATTTTTAATATTTGGAATACTTTTCTCAATTGCATGAACTTTTTTCAATTCGTAAACATTTTCTAAATTCATGAAAAGTTTTTAAGTCTGTGAACATATTAATTAAAAAATGAGAACATTTTTAAAATCCACAAACATATTTCTTAGATCCGTGATTTTTATTGCACTAACTATTTCAATACTATCAAAAAAAGGTAGCTGTTTTTTTTTCTTGAGCCTGCATGTAGTAAAGAAACAAGCAAAAAAAAAAAAATCCAACGCACCCAACAAGTGAATGATCGAATGAACTTGATGGATCACGACTCAGTATGCGCTATAAGGTCACTTTGATTCCTTAAGCACTAGATATGAGCTTCCTACGTGTCCATGTGTGTGGGTTATTTTGCTGCTGGGGAAGGGGGCAAACAGGTTTGTTCGTTGTTGGGGGTGTTGACACTTGTGGGTTCTTCTTCTTCGCGTGTTTTCTGAGGGGTGGCGTGGCTTGTTGATTCTGCGACGACTGGTCGGGTAGCGCTTTCTCCTTTTTCCCAGTTAGTCTCCTCTGGCGATAGATTCACTATAGAATACCGACGCCATGATAGCCCTAAGGGTGAGCCTGGGCAAATAATGAAAAGATCGGGGGATGGAGATCCAAGACAACATGAGCACATCTCAGACATGTGCTATAGCTAGGCCTTGTGGCATTAGTTTAACGTTATTATTGGAGGCGACAAGGTTGAGATGTTGTCGACATTTTGGAGATGAAAACCAATGCAAAGAGTGATTTTGAAAGGCAGAGGCATGAGTGAATTCGGTTTTCTGCGGGTATAATCGTACATGTGCCTTGGCCCATGCCTAAACGTGCCGGCAAAGTAGAAAAATAAACCATTTCAGCTATATGGTCTTTATGTAGGGTGAAACCAAGGATACACCCGAACACGAAACAACTACGATTGAATGATTTCTTCTTCTTTTTGTTGACACACTTGGATGAAACATTTATGCACGTGGCTGGTGCAAGATACGTGGGGATGAATGGTAGAGGCATACAAGATACGAGGCTGGTGTATGTATGCATGTATCTGTACTTGGCTTTGCCCACTTGAAGAGACATATAAAGTGGCATAGGAATCCGACCTTAAATTATGCTTTAGGCATCGGTCACGTTAGACAGATACTAGTAAGGAATTCAGACTCCCCGGGAACGCTTGATTCCAACAACCGTTTCTTACGGTTCACACTCTTTAATTTAAACTCTTGCACTTTATTACCGTGTTTGCAACAACCTTTCAATATTTTAAACTTCCGTTTTCGCTTTGCTCTCGATCACAACTGACTAGCAAGCATAATATTATAAATCTCTACAAGATACAAAGACCAATTCATGTGCTCTCTGTGTGATCAATACTTTTACTTTTAAAAGACTAGAACTAAACCATGTCCACTTGAAGAACATCACTGTCCACGTGCCAGAACCATGATCGAACACACCAAGTCTTGGACACGCAAGCACGACAGAGAAGGAGAAAAAGAAGATAAACACGTGCCAAGCTCCACCACGCCACCGCGTGCGTCCACGAATATTCGCAAAAACCGCCATGCCCAAAGCTTCCTCCAACCCTCTCTCCCTTCACCAACCCGAGCAAGCAAGCAAAACCAATTGATTGATTGAAGAAAAGTCAGAGAGCGTGCGCGTGCAGGAAAGCACCGGCCACCGGAGCTGCTGCAGGACAAGGTGAGCGCGTCGCCGGCGGACGTCCCCCCGGCGGCAGCTGGGCTCGGCTGTCCTGGCGGGGAAGGAAGCTGCAGGAGCACGACCTAGCTGGAGCAGAAGGGAAACAGAGGAAGCAGGGCGGTCTGCCGGCGGAAACAGAGCAGCAGCCGGGCAACGTGAAATCGCAGTCACCACGGCCGCGGTTCGCGCCGGAGTTCGATGGGATCGACTGCTTCGAGACCATCGTGTGCCATTGATGGCTGATGAATCGCGATATGCTCCTGTTCCCGCTGCGCACGTGACTAGTAATTCTTTCTTCGTTTGATCACACCGTACGATCGGCGTGTTCATCCGTTGTTCAGATGGCCTGACTCCTTAGTTTCCTGACTGCATCAGAGAATCGACGCACTCTCTGAACCTCACTCTCAAAGCCTTCTACGAGATGATGCTGTGCTCTGGCGAGGGAGGTCCCGGGGTCTGCCCCTTTTTGAATGAAAAGAGTCAGCTGAAAATTCAGAAGAAAAAAGGGTGTTTACTGCAGGCCAATAGACTGGGTGGTTCAATATTGATGCTTTCCCCGTGCCCTCTAATTCCGACATTTGCTTGGTTCTTCTCTCGTCAGTTTGTTTTCGTGTCTGCTCACATATATTCATGAATTAACAGGTGAAATAAATGGAGAAGTAAATTCAAAGTGTGTGGATGAATTACTGAAACTTCCTATCTTATCATGCTGATGCCTTTTTTTTTCCCTCGCAAAAAAAAAAAAA
>NW_021316069.1:0-1111 GCF_002162155.2 Triticum dicoccoides | reverse complement strand
ACATCCAATGTCCATAGCCAGGAAACCATGACTATCTGTTGATCACAACGAGCTAGTTAACTAGAGGCTCACTAGGGACATATTGTGGTCTATGTATTCACACGTGTATTACGATTTCCGGATAATACAGTTATAGCATGAATAAAAGACAATTATCATGAACAAGGAAATATAATAATAATACTTTTATTATTGCCTCTAGGGCATATTTCCAACAGTCTCCCACTTGCACTAGAGTCAATAATCTAGTTCACATCGCCATGTGATTAACACTCACAGGTCACATCGCCATGTGACTAATACCCAAGAGTTTACTAGAGTCAGTATTCTAGTTCACATCACTATGTGATTAACACTCAATGAGTTTTATGTTTGATCATGTTGCTTGTGAGAGAGGTTTTAGTCAACGGGTCTGAACCTTTCAGATCCGTGTGTGCTTTACAAATCTCTATGTCATCTCCTAGATGCAGCTACCACGCTCTATTTGGTGCTATTCCAAACAACTGTTTTACTTGGAGCTATTCTAAATTATTGCTCCATTATATGTATCCGGTCTCTCTACTCAGAGCTATCCGGATAGGTGTCAAGCTTGCATCATCGTAACCTTTACGACGAACTCTTTTACCACCTCCATAATCGAGAAAATTCCTTAGTCCACTAGTTACTAAGGATAACTTTGACCGATGTCCTGTGAGCCATTCTTGGATCACTCTTGTACCCCTTGACTGACTCATGGCAAGGCACACTTCAGGTGCGGTACACAGCATAGCATACTGAAGAGCCTACGTCTTAAGCATAGGGTACGACCTTCGTCCTTTCTCTCTATTCTGCCGTGGTCGAGCTTTAAGTCTTAACTTCGTACCTTACAACTCAGGCAAGAACTCCTTCTTTGACTGGTCCATCTTGAACACCTTCAAGATCATGTCAAGGTATGTGCTCATTTGAAAGTATTATTAAGCATTTTGATCTATCCTTATAGATCTTGATGCTCAATGTTCAAGTAGCTTAATCCAGGCTTTCCATTGAAAAACACTTTCAAAATAACCCTATATGCTTTCCAGAAATTCTACGTCATTTCTGATCAACAATATGTCAACAACATATACTCATC
>NW_021316068.1:0-1928 GCF_002162155.2 Triticum dicoccoides | reverse complement strand
TGTCATCCATTTTAACTTCCCTTGATTTTTGCACATATGTCACATGTATACATGAGTAACTTTCATTGTTCATAAAATCTAAAGCCAAAAAATGATCACAAGAAGTAGAAGGCATGAAAATATTGCAACTCAGTTTGCACATATAAGTGAAGCTCTTATTCACTTCAAAAGATTGGCAATGTTCATCATTAAACCATCCTAACTTCGATGAATAAACCTTACTTGCATCAAATTTACATGCTACAACATGCTTAAATAAGCAAACATGCAATAAGTCATTGGACACAGAATCATCATCAAGATTAGAGGTCATATCAAAATGATTAAACATTGGTTCTTTTGCATCAACAGTTAATTCAATGGATGCACTCAAAATTGTTGATATTTCAGTTATTTGAGCACATGACGCATTCATGACAGTAAAAAGAGTCTCTAAAATAGGTGGCGTGCTCAAATCAATAGGTAACTCAACACATGATACATTCAAGTTAACTAGGCATGCTTCATTCTCATGTGAAGTTATATCATCAAGACCTTTACTGTTACCTCGCAGAGATGTAGCTGATGTAGGTACGGACGTTGACAATGTACCATACTCTTGAGATGATATCGCGCTCACAATCCGAGGTGGGGCTGCTCTAGTAGGTGCAATAGTGGAGTAACCAACCGGCGGTGGTGAGCATGAACTGGAATAGTAGTTGCTGTAGTCACCCAATGCATCCTCCTGTATTTGTCTCTCAAAGGTACAAGCACGGACATACATACCAGTAATGCAACGAGGAATATACTGAAATCTTGCCTGAATATCATGGTTCAAACCACCAAAAAATCTATTCATTGTATCATCCTCAGATTCTTCTATGTCACAATGATGCATATAAGATTTGAACTCTTGGTAGTAAGCATGAACAGTGTTACTACGTTGTTTTAATTGCTCCAATTTGCGACGCAATTCACGACGATAGTAAGGAGGAAAAAATTGTTGTCTCATTACAGCTTTCAAAACTTTCCAAGTTGTGGGTTGGTTATCAATGTTTTTCGTACAATGTACACTCCACCAAACAGAAGCAAAACCAGTAAATGCTCTAATGGTAGCTCGTACTCTCTCAAGTTCAGAAATATCATGGTGACTAAAAACTTGTTCTACTTCAAGCTCCCAAGCTAGATAAATAGCAGGATTAAATCTACCCTCAAATGATGGTAAAGAGATAACCTGACCATATGCTTGTGTGTGTTGTCCCAACTCTCGTGATGGTGAAGATGTGTCCGTCATCTAAGAACTTCTATCTCTGGAACCTGTCATGATTAATAGAAACAAGAACCAAAATTCGAGAATAATGTTCCTATGAACTACTAGGATGTGGTTGTAAAGTGCTCACAGTAAAGCAAATATCAATATCTTACAAGTTCTTACCATGCGGCAGGTGGTGACAGGCAACCAGCGGTGTCAAATAACTCCGAAGATTGTGTAAAACGATTGCCAGGGGAACGTACGTATACACGGTGTAGAAATATGTGGAGCTGGGTTGGCTATATATGGTAGCAAAAGATTAGCAATAATCAATTCAGAGATGCAATGTTGAATAAACGCTCAACGACGGTACTGTGCTGGTCCTAGGTTAGACCAACTAGAGACGCGAGCCTAGAACACTAATGAGGTCACGTCGTAGCACAACTAGCATCAATAAAGGATATGAAGTAGCTCTGGACAGCAAGATATAAGTGAAGATCACAATAGCAGTAGACCTATTTAGAAGCTGATGTTGAGGTGCCAAATACTGAACTAGCTTCTGCAACTATTTAGATGCGGCTCGTCACTAGCTTTCATTTGAGTAGTCGCGGAGCCAAAACAGACTTCATATGAGGAAGTTATGCCTGTTTTACTGAACAGTGCACAAAACAGATTCCAATCCGAACTACGAGATTGA
>NW_021316067.1:0-872 GCF_002162155.2 Triticum dicoccoides | reverse complement strand
CTACCATTCTCCCTTTGTTCGAGCTTTCTATCGATGCGTATCGGCACCGACGAGCAGGTAAGCGGTGCATCTTCATCGGCCGGCGGTCCACGACGTCGGCGCTCCTTCACCGGGCGGCGTTGATCTTCCACGACCGTCCCCCCTCGTCCTCAAGCTGCAGCCATGGCCTTTGTGAGTTCAATCCCCCTTTCTCTCTGTTCCTTCTAGCTAGATCTGAGCTGCAGCTAGGGTTTGATCTAGATACATGGTTGATTAGTGGTCTGATCTGTGAGCTGATATGGTTGATTGCTATGCTATGGTTGCAATTAGTGGTTGGGCTAGATGTTCAAGCATGTGGTAGGCTAGATTAGTAGTAGAGTTTGAAGTTGAACCATGTGCTTGTGTTGATTCGTAGCTTAGATTTGTGCTTCGTAGCTATTGGTGGTCCATTTATAGCATATGCTATTTGCTGTAGATGTATGTTCGTGCTCATAGATTGTCTGGTATGCTTAATATGATAGCGATGAACCATATGTGCTTAGTATGATAGTGATAAAGCATGTGCTTGCTATGATAGTGATGAACCGTGTACATGTATGCTTCCGCTTATTGTCAATGCGTGCTACGATTGTAGGACATGATCACGTAGACGCAAGATCTTAGTCAGGCCCTTGTCCTATCCGACAACCAGTTTGCTCCACAGGACTCGCAGCCTATGTCCGAGATGGCACCTGATTCAGAGATGTTCGCATCTAATTCCCTCTATGTGCTAGTAGTGCTCGTTCATTCAACGCCTGCTGGAACTTCTGCTGCCGCTGCACTAAAGGTAGCAGCAACAAAGGCAAAGAAGGATGGTAGGTCGAACAAGATGAAGTGGCAGCCGTTCATGTCCA
>NW_021316066.1:0-1148 GCF_002162155.2 Triticum dicoccoides | reverse complement strand
GATATGTATATGCAGTGACCCGAATGTTGTTCGGAGTCCCGGATGAGATCCCGGACGTCACGAGGAGTTCCGGAATGGTCCGGAGGTAAAGATTTATATATGGGAAGTCCTGTTTCGGGCATCGGGACAAGTTTCGGGGTTATCGGTATTGTACCGGGACCACCGGAGGGGTCCCGGGGGCCCACCGGGTGGGGCCACCCATCCCCGGGGGCCACATGGGCTGTAGGGGTGCGCCTTGGCCTGCTTGGGCCAAGGGCACCAGCCCCACAAGGCCCATGCGCCTAGGGTTTCCAAGGGGGAGGAGTCCTACTAGTGGAAGGCACCTCCTAGGTGCCTTGGGGGGGAGGGAAACCCCCCTAGGCCGCCGCACCCCCTAGGAGATTGGATCTCCTAGGGCCGGCCACCCCCCCTTGGCACCCCTATATATAGTGGGGGAGAGGAGGGACTTCATACCTTGAGTCCTTGGCCTTTGGTTGCCTCCTTCTCCCTCCCCAACACCTCCTCCACCTCCATAGTGCTTAGCGAAGCTCTGCCGGAGTACTGCAGCTCCATCAACACCACGCCGTCGTGCTGCTGCTGGTTCCATCTCCCTCAACCTCTCCTCCCTCCCTTGCTGGATCAAGAAGGAGGAGACGTGGCTGTTCCGTACGTGTGTTGAACGCGGAGGTGCCGTCCGTTCGGTGCTAGGATCTCCGGTGATTCGAATCACGTCGTGTTCGACTACATCATCCCCGTTCTTTGAACGCTTCCGCTCGTGATCTACAAGGTACGTAGATGCATCCAATGACTCGTTGCTAGATGAACTCCTAGATGATCTTGGTGAAACGAGTAGGAAAATTTTTGTTTTCTGCAACGTTCCCCAACAGTGGCATCATGAGCTAGGTCTATGCGTAGTTCTTCTTGCGCGAGTAGAACACAATTTGTTGTGGGCGTAGATTTGTCAACTTTCTTGCCGTTACTAGTCCTTTCTTGCTTCAGCGGTATTGTGGGATGAAGCGGCCCGGACCAACCTTACACGTACGCTTACGTGAGACCGGTTCCACCGACTAACATGCACTAGTTGCATAAGGTGGCTGGCGGGTGTCTGTCTCTCCCACTTTAGTTGGAGCGGAATCGATGAACAGGGTCCTTATGAAGGGTAAATAGAA
>NW_021316065.1:0-1117 GCF_002162155.2 Triticum dicoccoides | reverse complement strand
TGATCTATTCGAATAGCCGCGTCCGCGGTAAAGGACTACTTGGTTGCCTATACAGTTCATAGACAAGTAAATGGAAACTACTAAAAGCCTCAAGATAAGTGTGAGTGCCGAGGATGGCTCCTCCGTAGGAGGACGGAGGTGGATCCTCGGTAGTGTATTGAAGTGGTGAATAGTGGACTCGTGTGCGCAAAACTATTTCAAGTTGAAGTATCGTAGGATAGCCTAGCCAAGAGTCAAAGCTGGCTTGCTGCAATAACTCCACCAACCCTTCTTGATACTATGCATGTATGTAGGATCTGATGTAAGTCTTGCTGAGTACCTTTGTACTCATGTTGCTATAATCTACATTTTACAGAAGACGCTGCAACCCCTTCTGATGGGTTCTATGTAGACGTTGACATCAACGAGTAGGCTAAAGACCCAGGTGGTGACCCTGAGCTTGTGAAGGACCACATAGTATAGCCAGGGGCTTTCCCAGCCTCTTTTATTTTACTAGTTGTCTGTACTCAGACAAGTTACTTCCGCTGCTGGCTTGTATGATTGTATGACTTGTATGTTGGGTCGTGAGACCCGTACCTTTGTGTGTATGTTATGTATGGCTCACTGAGCCTTAAATAAAGTACTTGTGTCATAGAGTCATGTTGTGATGGTTCGTTGTATTTGCACATATCGAGCATATTGTGTGTATGATTGAAATGCTTGGTATGTGTGGGATCTGGCTATCTAGTTGTTTATCTTTAGTAGCCTCTCTTACCGGGAAATGTCTCCTAGTGTTACCGCTGAGCCATGGTAGCTTGCTACTGCTCTGGAACACTTAGGCTGGCCGGCATGTGTCCTTCTTCGTTCCTGTGTCTGTCCCTTCGGGGAAATGTCACGCTTTGAGTACCGGAGTCCTGTTAGCCCGCTACAGCCCGGTTTACCGGAGTCCTGCTAGCCCAGTGCTACAGCCCGGACCCACTTGCTGATGACCGACACGTTCGAAGCTGGGTCATGGATGCCTGTCCCTGTAAGTCTGTGCCACTTTGGGTTTACGACTAGTCATGTCAGCCCGGGCTCTTTATCATATGGATGCTAGCGACACTTTCATATACGCGAGCCAAAAGGCGCAAACGGTCCC
>NW_021316064.1:0-837 GCF_002162155.2 Triticum dicoccoides | reverse complement strand
TGACATGTGGGCCCAGTCAACAGCCACGTCAGCTTAGTCAAAGCTGACGCGTGGGGCCACTAGGATTAGTTAAAAACTAAACAGAAACTAATCTAGGATTAATTAGCAGGTGGGGCCCTGCTGTCAGTGTCACAGGGTTAATTAGCAGGGTCAAATCCCGGGTCAGTGGGGTCAAACCCACCGGCGACATGACGCCGGCGAGGCCCGAGATGGCGGCGCGAGCCGGAAACGCGCTACAGGGCACGGGCGAGGCTGTGCTTGGGCTCGTTGGAGAGCCCTTGCTGGTGCGCATCGAATGGTGGTGGTGGCCGTGCCTGTGGTGGCCGGTACCGACGACGGCGAGCTCGTGAGCGGCGGCCGGAGTTCGGCCAACGGCGGGTTAGGCGATGCAGGGCGCTAGGGGAGGTGTTGGTGCGTGCTACGTGCTCCTAGTGAGGCGTGGAGCACGATAGTGTGCTCGGTTGGGCGCTACGGTGACCGTGGCCATGACGGCGACATCGCCGGCGGCGTGGAGCTCTCGGCCAAGGTGGGGCTAGGGCCTAGAGGTCGAAAGAGACCCAGGAAGAAGGGGGAAACGACTCGGGGGCTCACCGCGGTTGCAGTGGGCGTCGAAGCGGGCTCGGGGACGCGCTGGAGACGGCGAATTCGTCGGCGATGATGGTCGGAGCCCGAAGAGGGGAACGACGACGTGGCGGCGATGCAGGGCTTCCGGGGGCCCGTGGAGCGGTGGGGAAGAAGAGGGGGTTGTGGCGGAGCTTCTGAGCTAGTCGGGGGAGCGAGGGGTGGCCGGAGATGGCTGCTATGGCGAACGGCGGCGACGGTGGTGTTCGGCCGTGT
>NW_021316063.1:0-927 GCF_002162155.2 Triticum dicoccoides | reverse complement strand
GTACTCAAAGCGTGACATTTCCCCGAAGGGACAGACACAGGAACGAAGAAGGACACATGCCGGCCAGCCTAAGTGTTCCAGAGCAGTAGCAAGCTACCATGGCTCAGCGGCAACACTAGGAGACATTTCCCGGTAAGAGAGGCTACTAAAGATAAACAACTAGATAGTCAGATCCCACACATACCAAGCATTTCAATCATACACACAATATGCTCGATATGTGCAAATACAACGAAGCATCACAACATGACTCTACGACACAAGTACTTTATTTAAGGCTCAGTGAGCCATACATAACATACACAAAGGTACGGGTCTCACGACCCAACATACAAGTCATACAGTCATACAAACCAGCAGCGGAAGTAACTTGTCTGAGTACAGACAACTAGTAAAATAGAAGAGGCTTGGAAAGCCTAGCTATACTGCGTGGTCCTTCACAAGCTCAGGGTCACCACCTGGGTCTTTAGCCTACTCGTTGATGTCAACGCCTACATAGAACCCATCAGAAGGGGTTGCAGCGTCTTCGATACACAAGCATCACCAAACAATGTGCAACAATATGATGCATGCATGAAACATGGCAATATGAGTGTATTGGGCTAATGCAACTAAAGCCAGAAGGGTTTGAACAAATTTGAATCAAAGATTCAAATTCCAAATTCAAATATGGCCTTTTAAAGTGCCTTTTCTTGTTCTGCTTAAAACATCAATTTAACTTGTTTGATCATGCATGAAAATAGTACAGATGGATAGATTGGATTTTTCTGATCATTTTTCATATATAATTTGTCCAATTTGGAGTTACAGAATAAAAGTTATGAATTTTTGAAGTTTAAATAATATTCTGGAATTTCCTGATTTAAATTAAATCCAGAAAATCAATTACTGCGTCAGCCTGACGTCAGTGTGACGTCAGCAGGTCAA
>NW_021316062.1:0-7505 GCF_002162155.2 Triticum dicoccoides | reverse complement strand
ATGTATCAGAACAAAGCATTAACTTTGGTGGACTTGCCCGATGATCGGCAAGCCATTGAGATAAATGGATCTTTAAGAAGAAGACGGACGTGGACGGTAATGTCACCGTCTATGAAGCTCGACTTGTGGCGAAGAGTTTTTCACAAGTTCAAGGAGTTGACTACGATGAGATTTTCTCATTCGTAGCGATGCTTAAGTCCGTCGGAATCATGTTAGCATTAGCTGCATTTATGAAATCTAGCATATGGATGTCAAAACGAGTTTCCTTACCAGTTATCGTAAGGAAAGGTTGTATGTGATACAATCAGAAAGGTTTTGTCGATCCTAAGGATGCTAAAAGGTATGCTAGCTCCAGCAATCCTTTTAAGGACTGGAGTAAGCATCTCGGAGTTGGAATGTACACTTTGATCAGATGATCAAAGATTTTGGGTTTATACAAAGTTTATAAGAAACTTGTATTTCCAAAGAAGTGAGTGGGAGCACTATAGAATTTCTGATGAGTATATGTTGTTGACATATTGTTGATCAGAAATGATGTAGAAAGCATATAGGATTATTTGAAAAGTGTTTTTCAATGGAAAACCTGGATTAAGCTACTTGAACATTGAGCATCAAGATCTATGAAGATAGATCAAAAACGCTTAATGGTACTTTCAAATGAGCATATACCTTGACATGATCTTGAAGGTGTTCAAGATGGATCAGTCAAAGAAGGAGTTCTTGCCTGAGATGTAAGGTATGAAGTTAAGACTTAAAGCTCGACCACGGCAGAAAAGAGAGAAAGGGCGAAGGTCGTCCCCTATGCTTCAGACGTAGGCTCTATAGTATGCTATGCTGTGTAACGCACCGGAAGTGTGCCTTGCCATGAGTCAGTCAAGGGGTACAAGAATGATCCAGGAATGGATCATTGGATAGCGGTCAAAATTATCCTTAGAGGAATAAGGATTTGTTTCTCGATTATGGAGGTGATAAGGAGTTCGGCGTAAAGGGTTACGATGATGCAAGCTTTAACACTTATCCGAATGAATCTGAGTAGCAAATCGGATACATATAGTGGAGCAACCATTTGGAATAGCTCCAAGTGGAGCGTGGAAGCAGCATTTACAATATGACCTAGAGATTTGCGAAGGACATACGGATCTGAATGTTGCAGACCCGTTGACTAAAACCTCTCTTGCAAGCAAAACATGATCAAACCCCAGAATTCATTGAGTCTTAATCACATGATGATGTGAACTAGTTTAGTGACACTAGTAAACTCTCTGGATATTGGTCACATGGCGATGTGACCTGTGAGTGTTAATCACATGGCGATGTGAACTAGATTATTGACTCTAGTGCAAGTGGGAGACTGTTGGAAATATGCCCTAGAGGCAATAATAAATTAGTTATTATTATATTTCCTTGTTCATGATAATCGTTTATTATCCATGCTATAATTGTATTGATAGGAAACTCATATACATGTGTGGATACATAGACAACAACATGTCCCTAGTAAGCCTCTAGTTGACTAGCTTGTTGATCAATAGATGGTTACGGTTTCCTGACCATGGACATTGGATGTCATTGATAACGGGATCACATCATTAGGAGAATGATGTGATGGACAAGACCCAATCCTAAGCCTAGTACAAAGATCGTGAAGTTCGTATGCTAAAGCTTTTCTAATGTCAAGTATCATTTCCTTAGACCATGAGATTGTGCAACTCCCGGATACCGTAGGAATGCTTTGGGTGTACCAAACGTCACAACGTAACTGGGTGGCTATAAAGGTGCACTACAGGTATATCCGAAAGTGTCTGTTGGGTTGGCACGAATCGAGACCGGGATTTGTCACTCCGTGTAAACAGAGAGGTATCTCTGGGCCCACTCGGTAGGACATCATCATAATGTGCACAATGTGACCAAGGGGTTGATCACGGGATGATGTGTTACGGAACGAGTAAAGAGACTTGCCGGTAACGAGATTGAACAAGGTATCGGTATACCGACGATCGAATCTCGGGCAAGTACAATACCATTAGACAAAGGGAATTGTATACGGGATCGATTGAGTCCTTGACATCGTGGTTCATCCGATGAGATCATCGTGGAACATGTGGGAGCCAACATGGGTATCCAGATCCCGCTGTTGGTTATTGACCGGAGAACGTCTCGGTCATGTCTACATGTCTCCCGAACCCGTAGGGTCTACACACTTAAGGTTCGATGACGCTAGGGTTATAAAAGAAGTTTGTATGTGGTTACCGAATGTTGTTCGGAGTCCCGGATGAGATCCCGGACGTCACAAGGAGTTCCGGAATGGTCCGGAGGTAAAGATTTATATATGGGAAGTCCTGTTTTGGTCACCGGAAAAGTTTCGGGTTTTTTCGGTAACGTACCGGCACCACCGGGAGGGTCCCGGGGGTCCACCAAGTGGGGCCACCGGCCCCAGAGTGCTGTATGGGCCAAGTGTGGGAGGGGACCAGCCCCAGGTGGGCTGGTGCGCCCCCCCACCAAGGCCCAAGGCGCCTAGGGCTTGGGGGAAACCCTAAAGGGGGCACACCCCCTTGCCTTGGGGGGCAAGGCAACCCCCCTGGCCGCCGCCCCCTCCTCAGATTGGATCTGAGGGGGCCGGCCCCCCTCTCCCTTGCCCCTATATATATGTGGGGGGTGGGAGGGCAGCCGGATCACAAGTTCTGGCGCAGCCCTCCCCCTCTCCCAAGTACTCTTCCTCTCCCGCGGTGCTTGGCGAAGCCCTGCAGGATTGCCACGCTCCTCCATCACCACCAAGCCGTTGTGCTGCTGCTGGATGGAGTCTTCCTCAACATCTCCCTCTCTCCTTGCTGGATCAAGGCGTGGGAGACGTCACCGGGCTGTACGTGTGTTGAACGCGGAGGTGCCGTCCGTTCAGCACTAGGATCTCCGGTGATTTGGATCACAACGAGTACGACTCCTTCAACCCCGTTCTCTTGAACGCTTCCGCTTAGCGATCTACAAGGGTATGTAGATGCACTCTCCTTCCCCTCGTTGCTGGTTTCTCCATAGATAGATCTTGGTGACACGTAGGAAAATTTTGAATTTCTGCTACGTTCCCCAACAACACCGTCTTGTGGATATCTTCAGGGGCCATCCGAACTTGGTGGTAGCCGGATCGGAGGTCCAGTTTTGTAAGAAAACGGGCACCTTTTAGCTCATCCAGTAGCTCATCGACGACTGGAATAGGAAACTTGTCCTTGATGGTGACAAGGTTGAGTCCACGGTAGTCGATACAGAAATGCCAAGTACCATCGTGCTTTCTGACGAGCAGGCCACGAGCCAACATCTCAGCACATTGTCTCTCTAGTTCATCCTTTTGAATAGCAGGGTAGTAGTACGGCCGTACTGCAACAGGCTGCGTCACTGGAATAAGGCGAATATGATGGTCATGGGCTCGCGGCGGCAGCAATCCCTGGGGCTCGGCGAAGACATCTGTGAATGCGGCCAGGAGGCTGTCGAGGAGGTCCTTGCTGTCATACACAGGTAAGTGGGTAGGCCGTCCTATTGAGCCTAGTCCTGACCACACCACGTGGTGATCCCTCTGCCAAAACAATATCCACTGGGTATTGAAATCCCATAGAATTGGCCCCAAAGATTTTGAGGAAGCGCGTGCCGAGGACGACGTCAAATCTGCCCAATGGTATGGCATGCGGGTCGACAATGAAGCGTTCCTTGTAAATCGTGATAGCAGCATGCTGGAGGAGTCCACGAAAGGTAACCTTATCACCATTAGTAACACTAACCCCCGAGGCGGCGGTCGGAGGAGAAGGGCAGCCCCACGACAGTGGCCACCTCCTCGTGGATGAAGTTATGAGTGCTACTGAAATCAAGCAAGGTGACGAGGTCGATCCCCGACACGTAGAGGGACCTGCATGGTGTCGCTGGTGGGAATCCCTGTGATAGCCAGATGCGAGATTGTAGCCTCCTGGAAATCCGCTAATGGCTCTTCTTCGTCATCTAGTGACTGGATGTAGAAAAGACGTTTGCAGCGATGGCCCCGAACGAACTTCTTGTTGCAGTTGAAGCAAAGGCCTTTGGCGCGCCAATCGTCCATCTCGGCCGGGGTGAGATTTTTGAATACGAGCAGAGGCGTCGAACTGGAGGATTCAGACAATACCGCACCGGGGTTGGCTATGGGGAAAATTTGGCGGCTCGGCCGAGTGGCGGTGGCCGTGGCTCCGGTGACAGTGTTGAGGTGCTCGAACAAAATTGCCAAGTCCATAGCCGCGTCTAGAGTCACAGGTTTAAGCATCTTAACCTGAGTTTTCATGGGCTCGCCCAAATTGTTGGTGAAGATATCATGCTCCTCGGTGTCGGAATTGGGTGCACACGAGAGAGATCTCAAGGAAACGCTTGGAGTACTCCGCCACGGTGCCAGAGCGGTGAGTGGGGATTAGCTCTCCAAAGGGGTTCGCGCGTGTCGGCGGTCCGAAGTGGTTAGAGATGAGTGTTTGAAACTCTCCCCAAGACAGCGGTTGGCCCAACTCTGCCTCGAGATGGCCGTACCATAAGGCGGCGACATCAGTGAGGTGGTAGGAGGCAAGCCATCGGAATCCTGTGTCCACTGGCCGAGGAAGAACACATTCCAGCGTGTCAACCACGGCCGTGGGTCACTTGCCCCCTCAAAGAGGGGTAATTCTATTTTCTAGAGTCGCGGAGCATGATCGGATGGATCCTACAAGGCGGCCCTGTGCCCGGCGTTGGATGTAGCTGCACGTGGCTGCATGAGCCCGAGGCCACCAAGTTGAGGCGTGCCCTTCCCTTCAAGCCGGAGGAGGGCCAGATTCTGCGCGCGCTATTGCTGTGACGTATCGGCGAGCTGGCCCTGGAGCTTCTTTAGCGTCTCGGCCATGGACTTGAGGGTGGCACGGTCCTCGGCGCGGTCAGCCCTCGCGGTGTGATTTTCCTCGGAGAGGCTGGTGAGAGTCGCGACCACGGCTTCATGGTCCCCCTGTTGTTTGGCGGCCAGCTCCTCTTGGGTTTGCGGAAGGGGCGGCGGAGGGGCCATGGCAGCCGCCGGGATCGAAGGTGAATCTGATACCAAGTTGTCACTGGCTGGGGTTGGATTGGACTGGAGGTTGTAGTCATGGGAGGTCGGAGGACGAGTGCGAAACTTTCGTCGGCCTATGGTTGGAGAAAGAGGTGAGGAGGGGGCGCCGAGGCTCAGGTGCACGAGGTGAGAAGATCGATTATTTTCTGGTTGTTCTCCTTGATCACATAGGGTTGGTTATAAGTAGCCTATTACAATGACGTGACAAACTCCAACTCTAATGGGGTGTTGACAGGGTAACCTTCTTCGGGACTAAACCTTTTCAACTAAGACCCAGACTCTTTAACCTAAATCTAGGACTGTGTAACAAAACTGGAATAGGACTAGGGTGGTGCAGGGCCTTGCGCCTATAAGTCTGGCCCCACATGAAAAGAGTCCTGACTTCTGAACAAGCTGCAAGCTCAAGTAAATGCATCTTACATACCAGTGGGTATGAGAATGATGTGTTGCTGAACTCAATTAGCAAGTAAACCCTACAGTATTAAGGGAACCGCAAGGTTGATACACTCTGCCAGTATTAATTGATGCCTGATGTTTTTATTGCAAGTGTGAACGAAATACAGTTGACATTCAGTAACAAACTGAAGCTGTGTTGCCATCTGAGGGGGTGTCGTTCTGAAGCTGTGTTGCCATCCGAGGGGATGTCGTTCCTTGCAAGCAAGGTAAGCTGGGGAGAGCATTAGTAATACTTGAAAATATGCATGAGGCAGTTGATTGTAAAGTATTCAGAAAACTATGGAGAACATACGATTGAAAGAATTGGTGGGCCAGTACTCACTTTGTTTTCAGCTAGGGCGCAAGAGTAAATCCTCTTTGGTATTCCGAGTTCTTAATTAAGTCGCCGAGGCACTTGTCCCGGTTCCAGAGGGCCTTTAGTCCCGGTTCTGCAACCGGGACAAAACAATCGGGACTAAAGCCCCTTCACAATGTAAGGTGCATTTCTTTCTATTTCTCATAATCCCTTTTTATCCTTCTAGAAAAAAAGGAAAGTATCTCTCTTCCGATTACATGTATCTCTCCTATGAAAAGAAGGAAGGTATCTCTCTCCTGATATACTATATCTCTTCATTTTATAGCCTAATTTATTTATTTCCCACTAAACAACAAATTAGCCAAGGGTAATTTCGCCTCAAATTCTCTAAAATTTCATGTCTTGGTCACCGTACCGAGAAAAATACACCTTACATAAAGGAACAGAGGGAATATAAGGTACTATCAACAGTTTTACCGACAAAGATGGTCAGACTTACGTCGCCTATTTTAGATCATGAGATCGAGGGTGCCCTGTTTTAGATTGGCCCAACAAAATCTCCTGGGCCTGACGGGCTCTAGGCACTATTCTACCAATGACATGGTACGTTAGTACGTGTCGATGTATGACCGGCATTGTGAGATTTCATAAATGGTGTTGCAGCCTCGGAGGCTTTTAATGCCACTGTAATTGTTATGATCCCCAAGGTAAACTCACCGGAGTTCCCGTCTCAGTTTAGATCAATTATCCTCTGTAATGTCCTATACAAGATTGCCACGGAAGTCCCAGCAAACAGAACTAAGGGCATCCTCCTCATTCTCATTTCAGAGGAGCATAATGCGTTTGTGCCGTGACGCCTAATCACTTAAAATGTTCTGGTGGCATATGAGTGCGTTCATGCAATCCGTACAAGGAAAAGGAAAAAAACCATTATGTGGGCTAAACTCGATATAGTGAAGGCATACGATAAAGTAGAGTGGGTCATTTTCGAACAGATGATGGAGAAGTTTGGTTTCGCACCAGAGTAGACTCTTATGATTATGCGGTGTGTGATGTCTGCAAAATTTTCTGTTAAACTAAATGGTGGCTGTTCAAGGGGTTTCTCTCCTTCCCGTGGTCTCTGGCAGGGTGACCTTTTGTCCCCCTATTTGTTCCTTTTTCTATGTTAGAAGGTTTTTCTGCACTTTTAAAGAAGGCTCAAAGTGATAGAAGAATTAAGGGAGTGTCTTTTGGGAGCACTAGCCCCCATGTAACACACCTCCTCTTTGCGGACAATAGCATTGTGTTCCTTGAGGGTACACGTGATAAAATGGAGACGCTGAAAGATATCTTTGTGAAATATGAAGAGTATTCCGGTCAGAGAGTCAACTTACAAAAATCCTCTATTTTCTTTGGAAAGGAGAGCGGGGAGGAGAACAAAGTAGAGCTAAAAAATGTCTTAGCTGCCACCAATCTAGCCTGATATTTTTCTCTTGTCCCTGGCCGTGCCTTCTATATACCGTCGCAGACAATTGCCTCATTAATTGATGCCAACGAGATGTACTACTTCCCCTCGCCTCTAGTTCATGGGGTTACCTTCAGCTCTACTCCACCATTGTTGAAGGAATGGTGGCTTCGTGGAATAATCGACTGAAGCAATTTTTCTCGACCGCGGTGGTTATAGAAGCCGAGAGAGAAAGAGGA
>NW_021316061.1:0-1775 GCF_002162155.2 Triticum dicoccoides | reverse complement strand
TTGCATGACATCTTTTGTCCTACCCTCCTGTGGCAGCGGGGTTCTAGCGGAAACTAAGGGATATTAAGGTCTCCTTTTAATAGAGAACCGGAACAAAGCATTAGCACATAGTGAATACATGAATTCCTCAAACTACGGTCATCACAGAGAAGTATCCCGATTATTGTCACTTCGGGGTTGTCGGATCATAACACATAATAGGTGACTATAGACTTGCAAGATAGGATCAAGAACACACATATATTCACGAAAACATAATATGTTCAGATCTAAAATCATGGCACTCGGGCTCAAGTGACAAGCATTAAGCATAACAAAGTCATAACAACATCAATCTCAGAACATAGTGGATACTAGGGATCAAACCCTAACAAAACTAACTTGATTACATGGTAAATCTCATCCAACCCATCACCATCCAGCAAACCTACGATGGAATTACTCACGCACGGCGGTGAGCATCATGAAATTGGTGATGGAGGATGGTTGATGATGACGACGGCGACGAATCCCCCTCTCCGAAGCCCCGAACGGACTCCAGATCAGCCCTCCCGAGAGAGATTAGGGCTTGGCGGCGGCTCCGTGTCGTAAAACGCGATAAAACTTTCTCTCTGATTTTTTTCTCCCCGAACGTGAATATATGGAGTTGGATTTGAGGTCGTTGGAGGTCCAGGGGGCCCACGAGATAGGGGGGCGCGCCCTATAGGGGGGGCGCCCCCCTGTCTCGTGGACAGGGTGTGGGCCCCTGGTGTATTCCTTTCGCCCAGAAATTCTTATTAATTTCAAAAAGTGCCTCCATGGATTTTCAGGACATTCTGAGAACTTTTCTTTTCTACATATAAAACAACATCATGGCAGTTCTGCTGAAAACAGCGTCAGTCCGGGTTAGTTTCATTCAAATCATGCAAGTTAGAGTCCAAAACAAGGGCAAAAGTGTTTGGAAAAGTAGATACGTTGGAGACGTATCAACTCCCCCAAGCTTAAACCTTTGCTTGTCCTCAAGCAATTCAGTTGATAAACTGAAGGTGATAAAGAAAAACTTTTACAAACTCTGTTTGCTCTTGTTGTTGTAAACATGAAAAGCCAGCATTCAAGTTTTAGCAAATATTATGAACTAACCATACTCACAATAACACTTAGGTCTCACAATTACTCATATCAATAGCATAATCAGCTAGCGAACCATATAATAAAACTCGGATGACAACACTTTCTCAAAACAATCATAACATGATATAACAAAACGGTATCTTGCTAGCCCTTTCTGAGACTGCAAAACATAAATGCAGAACACCTTTAAAGATCAAGGACTGACTAAACATTGTAATTCATGGTAAAAGAGATTCAGTCAAGTCATACCCAATATAAACCAATAGTAATGAACGTAAATGACAGTGTGCTCTCCAGCGAGTGCTTTTAATGAGAAGGGTGATGACTCAACATAAAAGTAGATAGATAGGCCCTTCGTAGAGGGAAGCAGGGATTTGTAGAGGTGCCAGAGCTCAATTTTAAAATAGAGATTGAATAACATTTTGAGCGACATACTTTCGCTGTCAACACAACAACTATGAGATGGTTGTATCTTCCATACTACATGCATTATAGGAAGTTTCCAAACAGAATGGTAAAGGTTTATACTCCCCCAACCACCAACAAGCATCAATCCATGGCTTTCTCGAAACAACAAGTGCCTCCAACTAACAACAGCCCTGGGGGAGTTTTGTTTAATTATTTTGATTTGCTTTGATCTTTTTAGATCATGGGACTGGGCATCC
>NW_021316060.1:0-1453 GCF_002162155.2 Triticum dicoccoides | reverse complement strand
GACACCATGATCTCCATCATCATGATCTCCATCATCGTGTCTTCATGAAGTTGTCACGCCAACGACTACTTCTACTTCTATGACTAACGCGTTTAGTAATAAAGTAAAGTAGTTTACATGGCGTTCTTTAATGACACGCAGGTCATACAAAAAATAAAGACAACTCCTATGGCTCCTGCCGGTTGTCATACTCATCGACATGCAAGTCGTGATTCCTATTACAATAGCATGAACATCTCATACATGACATATAGATCATTCATCATTCATCACAACTTTGGCCATATCATATCACAAAGCACTTGCTGCAAAAACAAGTTAGACGTCCTCTAATTGTTGTTTGCAAGTTTTTACGTGGCTGAAGTAGGGTTCTAGCAAGAACGTTTTCTTACCTACGTGAAACCACAACGTGATTTGTCAACTTCTATTTACCCTTCATAAGGACCCTTTTCATCGAATCCGCTTCAACTAAAGTAGGAGAGACAGACACCCGCCAGCCACCTTATGCAACTTGTGCATGTTAGTCGGTGGAACCGGTCTCACGTAAGCGTACGTGTAAGGTTGGTCCGGGCCGCTTCATCCCACAATACCGCTGAAGCAAGATAAGACTAGTAGCGGCAAGAAAGTTGACAAATCTACGCCCACAACCAATTGTGTTCTACTCGTGCAAGAAGAACTACGCATAGACCTAGCTCATGATGCCACTGTTGGGTAACGTTGCAGAAAACAAAATTTTTCCTACTCGTTTCACCAAGATCATCTAGGAGTTCATCTAGCAACGAGTCATTGGATGCATCTACGTACCTTGTAGATCGCGAGCGGAAGCGTTCAAAGAACGGGGATGATGTAGTCGAACACGACGTGATTCGAATCACCGGAGATCCTAGCACCGAACGGACGGCACCTCCGCGTTCAACACACGTACGGAACAGCCACGTCTCCTCCTTCTTGATCCAGCAAGGGAGGGAGGAGAGGTTGAGGGAGATGGCACCAGCAGCAGCACGACAGCGTGGTGTTGATGGAGCTGCAGTACTCCGGCAGAGCTTCGCTAAGCAATAAGGAGATGGAGGAGGTGTTGGGGAGGAAGAAGGAGGCAACCAAAGGCCAAGGACTCAAGGTATGAAGTCCCTCCTCTCCCCCACTATATATAGGGGTGCCAAGGGGGGGTGGCCGGCCCTAGGAGATCCAATCTCCTAGGGGGTGCGGCGGCCAAGGGGGGTTTCCCTCCCCCCCAAGGCACCTAGGAGGTGCCTTACCCTCCTAGGACTCTTGCCCCCTTGAACCCTAGGCGCATGGGCCTATGTGGGGCTGGTGCCCTTGGCCCAAGCAGGCCAAGGCGCACCCCCTACAGCCCATGTGGCCCCCGGGGATGGGTGGCCCCACCCGGTGGGCCCCCGGGACCCCTCCGGTGGTCCCGGTACAATACCGATAACCCCGAAACTTGTCCCGATGC
>NW_021316059.1:0-1165 GCF_002162155.2 Triticum dicoccoides | reverse complement strand
AACCAGCAAGAAGGCACAAAGTGCTAGCTACACATGGCAAGAACGAAGGCATAGCATGCATGGAACACTAACGGTAGCATCGGCAAAATCGCAAACAAGTTGACGATCTGCCCAGATTAACAACGAAGCAAAAGTTGAGCTCGATTGAGTCAACCTAGAGCACTCCACATATGCAAACAAAGACATGGATGGATAGAGCATAACATAAATATCAAAACTCCCTTACTGATCATCCTCAAAAGAGGCACGGATCACTAGGAAACAAGCTGGACATATAGCATCACGAACTAAAATATCCCAGACTTAGTGAAAATCACTAAGTCTCTGAAATCAGCAATCTCAGGTACCTCTCTTCGCAAGCTTGCACAAGACAACACACACATCCTAAAAATTCATGGGTGGCACCTCTGGAAAGAAGACAAAATGCTTAACAATTCATCCCAAAGGGGCACAGGCATATCGTGCACGAATTAAACATGGCAAAAATGACAAAAGTGCATGATGAACTAACGGATCTGCAATTTAACTCACGAAGCCTCCTTCTAACAGCATTTTGGGCATCAATATGAACTCAAATGCAAATGATGCAATGGAATGAAATGATGTACATGTCAAGACGAAGATTTTGATATATCATATGCCCAAAACGGAGCTACGATTGCGGAGATGCAAACAGGCAAAGGTAGCACGAAAAATTAGGGTTAGAGGTAAAAAGTCAACCCGAGATCCAGATCTGGATCCGGGTACTGTTCACCTGCGCGTTTCCCGAGGATAACCAGCGCCGGAGCTCGTCGGTGCCGGCCGGAGTGGGGGAAGAGGAGGCCGGGGTGAGGGAGAGGAGGTCGGGCGGCGCCGGAGGAGGAGGCGGCAACCGCGGGCGGCGGCGTCCGGGGCGGCGCCGGCCGGTAGCGGGCGGCGGCGGCCGGCTTGCGGCGGCCCGGCGAGGCGACGAGCGGCGGCGGGGCAGCGGCCGGAGGAGGAGAAGAAGGGCGGCGGCGGCGGGCGCCTCTGGCCCGAGCGGTCGGCGGGGAGGGCCGGCCCCGGGCCCTCGCGGGCCGGCGATGTGGGCGCGGGCGCGGTGGCAGGAGGGCCACGTGGCGGTTGGCGGCTGGCTGGGCGCGGCGGCGGACGTTGTCCGGCTCGCCCGGACACGTCCGTCGGCGGC
>NW_021316058.1:0-1022 GCF_002162155.2 Triticum dicoccoides | reverse complement strand
TCGCAGCCCCAAACTTTTAAGAAACGACAACTTAGATTTCTCTAAACCATAATTCATACGGTGTCATCTCATCGGAATTACGTGGTGCCCTATTTAAAGTGAATGTGGTTGTCTCTAATGCCTAACCCATGAACGATAGTGGTAATTCGATAAGAGACATCATGGTACGCACCATATCCAATAGGGTGCAACTATGATGTTCGGACACACCATCACATTATGGTGTTCCAGGCGGTATTAATTGCGAAACAATTTCCACAATGTCTTAATTGAGTGCCAAAACTCGTAACTCAGATATTCATCTCTATGATCATATCATAGACATTTTATCCTCTTGTCACAATGATCTGCTACTTCACTCTGAAATTACTTGAACCATTCAATAATTCAGACTTGTGTTTCATCAAGTAAATATACTCAACATTTACTCGAATCATCTGTGAAGTAAGAACATAATGATATGCACTGCATGCCTCAGCACTCATTCGACTGCACACATCAAAATGTGTTACTTCCAACAAGTTGCTATCTTGTTCCATCTTACTGAAAATGAGGCTTTTCAGTCATCTTGCTCATGTGGTATGATTTGCATATCTCAAGTGATTCAAAATCAAGTGAGTCCGAACGATCCATTTGCATGGAGTTTCTTCATGCATATACACCAATAGACATGGTTCGCATGTCTCAAACTTTTCAAAACGAGTGAGTCCAAAGATCCATCAACATGGAGCTTCTTCATGCGTTTTATACCATTATGACTTACATGGCAGTGCCACAAGTAAGTGGTACTATCATTACTATCTTATATCTTTTGGCATGAAAATGTGTATCACTACGACCGAGATTCAATAAACCATTCCTTTAGGTGCAAGACCATTGAAGGTATTATTCAAAAATAGAGTAACCATTATTCTCCTTAAATGAATAACCGTATTGCGATAGACATAATCCAATCATGTCTATGCTCAACGCAAACACCAATCTCGGTGGTAGAGGGAGCGTGCGATGCTTGATCATATCAA
>NW_021316057.1:0-1382 GCF_002162155.2 Triticum dicoccoides | reverse complement strand
CTCACGTATATGATAGTGTCGCTAGCATCCATATGATAAGGAGCCCGGGCTGACATGACTAGTCGTAAACCCAAAGTGGCACAGACTTACAGGGACAGGCATTCATGACCCAGCTTCGAACGTGTCGGTCATCAGCAAGTGGGTCTGGGCTGTAGCACTGGGCTAGCAGGACTCCGGTAAACCGGGCTGTAGCGGGCTAACAGGACTCCGGTACTCAAAGCGTGACATTTCCCCGAAGGGACAGACACAGGAACGAAGAAGGACACATGCCGGCCAGCCTAAGTGTTCCAGAGCAGTAGCAAGCTACCATGGCTCAGCGGTAACACTAGGAGACATTTCCCGGTAAGAGAGGCTACTAAAGATAAACAACTAGATCGTCAGATCCCACACATACCAAGCATTTCAATAACATACACACAATATGCTCGATATGTGCAATACAACATGGCATCACAAAATGACTCTACGACTCAAGTAGTTTATTCAATAGGCTCCGAGGAGCGAGACATTACAAACATGGTTCTCATGACCCAACAATCAGAGCATACAACTCAAAGCACAAGCGGAAGCTATCATGTCTGAGTACAGACATCTATAAATGAAAAAGGCTGAGAAGCCTGACTATCTATCAGATCCTGCCGAGGGCACAAGATCGTAGCTGAGGTATCAAGCTAAACGTCGAAGTCCAAGCGGAACTACTAGTGAGACTGAAGTCTCTCTGCAAAACATAAAATAGGCAAACGTGAGTACAAATGTACCCAGCAAGACTTACATCAGAACTAACTACATATGCATCATTATCAACAAAGGGGTGGTGGGGTTTAACTGCAGCAAGCCAGCTTTGACTCGGTGGCTATCCTAACTACGACTGCAAGCAACTCTTTTGAGGTGGCGCACACGAGTCCACATATTCACCATATCAATACACCACTATGGATCCGCTCCCGTCTCCCTACGAGAACGCCATCCATAACACTCACGCTTATCTTGCGTATTTTAGAGTATCCACTTTCACTTGTCTATGAACTATGCAAGGGGTCCAAGTTTCCATATCCGAGGAATCCGGCTATTCGAATAGATGATGTTAACCCTGCAGGGGTGTACTTCTTCACACACGCTCTCGCCACTTACCGCCCTGTACACGTCATGTACCTCGGCAACCTTCAAGCGGAAGCCGGGCGAGGGAGTCGGCCACGACCTGACTAACCGAACAAGTCTCTAGTCCAGGTTTATCGCCTATTCAGGTTCCATCCGCAAGGAGATCCGGCCGGGGTGTCGCTTACGGCCCCAAACGATGTGTGCAGGGTTCCCAAGCCCACCAACCGGGTGCCACTTGGTACACCGGGCCACTGTGCCTAGTCTGTCCCAAGCCCACCTGTACC